>NW_007002148.1:0-634 GCF_000164805.1 Carlito syrichta
AATCCTTTGTTGCCTGTCTGAGTGGGAGAGAGAAAGCCATTTGGAAGGCATGAATTTCTGGTTTTGTGTTGCAGAACCTTCCACGTCATTTATTTAGCTTTTTACTCTTGGAGAGATTATATTCTCTAGAGAAAACATGTCTAGCCTCCTGCCTTGAGGTTGAAGAACTGACTTGACTGCTCATGACTTAACAGTTAAGTAGGAGAAGAGGTCTGGGGTTTTTACATATTCACTGAATACCACCTCTTTGCACTGTGGTACCCTGGCCTTCAAATTACCTGATGTTTCTTAGAGACTTTGTGTTACCATCTCCAAAGAAAGTCTTTAGGGTTACTCAGGGTGTAGGGCAGTTATCCTACTTTGTAAATTCAAGCAGAGCTTTGGAGTATCTGACTGCTCAGTTGTTTGTATTTTAGCTCCTTTTATCCTTGTATTCATAAGCAAGTGTAATATCAGTTTGGATTTTTGTATTCTCCATTGCTGGCTTTAGGATTCAGTTTTCTTGGGTCTGCTAAGAAACTACTTGTCTTTCTGTTTTCAGTTTCTCCAAATTTGGTTGTTGTTGTTTGTCGTTTCTGTTCCTCTTTTCCCTCTTTCTTGGGATTTAAAAGCCTTTCTTTAAAAAAACCAAACA
>NW_007002149.1:0-763 GCF_000164805.1 Carlito syrichta
TGAGACCAGCCTGAGCAATAAGGCAAGACCTTGTCTTTACAATAAATCAAAAAATTAGTCAGGTATAATGGCACATGGCTGTAGTTCAAGCTACTTGGAAGGCTGAGGTGGAAGTGTTGAACCCGAGACTCTAATGAGAGAGATATAGAGACCACAAAGAGCCAGCTCCGATGCAATCACACGAGGGTCTTTATTCAGGCTCGAGTCTGGGCTCACGCCCGAAGCAGCAGCTTCAGGGACCAGAGCCCCGATTCACAATGGCAAGCAGTTTTTATGCACAATTACAGAGGGAGGGGAAAGAACTCCAAACTTGATTTTACATGATTGGGTAATTTCTCCTAATGGGTACGGGAATACCTGGTATTGGTGGGTGCTGCCCGTGATTGACAGAAACCCACGTAATGGGTCGAGTGAAATGTTAGATAAGTTAGGTCCATACAATCTCGGTTTATGAAGTAACCTGGGCCGGCAGACAAAGGGTTACATTAGCCCTTTTAGTTTACCGATCCAGCCCAAGGCTTACTTAGGAAAGCTTGTTTGCTTAACTTTTGCATAGTCATTATGGGACAACAAAAGCCAAACTTAACAAAGTTTTAAATATGAATGCTGCGAACGCATACAGTGAATGTGGGGGTAGAAAATCATATACTAATTCTGGGAATTTATAATAGCAAGCTTATAATAGCAAGGCAGTTACTTTTATAAAGGTCTTTGTTCCCTGCAGTTTACATAGCCACTGCTGTAAATTATCACTGAGATATAA
>NW_007002150.1:0-763 GCF_000164805.1 Carlito syrichta
AGATGGTCAGGTAACTAGTGGGCTCCCTAGCTTTCCATCATGTCAACTAACTAGTAGGCTCACTCACCTGCCAACTGGTAAGCAAACTAGTAGGTTTACTCACCAACCAACAGGTCAACTAACTTGTCGGCTCACTAGAAATCCAACAGGTCAGCTAACTAGTCGTTTGCTTGACAGCCAACAAGTTAAGTCAGCTCACCGGTCGGCTCACACGCTGGCCAACTAGTTATGGCAGAGCATGCGTAGGCTCACTCACCAGCTGATTAGTTAATTCAGCTCAAAACTTGGCTCACTCGCCACCCGACTACTTAAGTCAGCTCACCTGTCACAGCACTCGCCAGCTGACTAGTTAAGTCAGCTAACCGGTTGACCTAGTAGCCAGCCCACTACTTAAGTCAGCTAACAAATTGACCGACTAGTGTGCCAACTTGTCATCCGAAAGTTTAAGTCAGCTAATTTGTCAGTGACTAGTTAGGTCAGCAAACTAGCCAGTCAACTACTTAACCAAGCTAACTATGGGGGCTAACTTGTCAGTCAACTAGTTAACTCACCTAAATAGTTGGCCGAGTAGTTGGCCAGCTTGTTAAACCAGCTAACAAGTCAACTGAGTAGTCAGCCAACTTGTTAAACCAGCTAAATAGTCAGCCAACTCATCAACCAACATGTTAAGCCAACTTGCTAACTTGTTAACCAACTAGTTAAGTCAGCTATGTAACTCATTTACCAACTAGTTAAAACAGTTATCTATCTCATTAACCAACTC
>NW_007002151.1:0-684 GCF_000164805.1 Carlito syrichta
CATCTACTCGAATCTCTGGGATCCCAGTGTGTGCACCACTGGCTTGCTGGCTCTGGAGGTGCTTCACCCCTCTCTCCTGTGCCTCTCACCTCTCCATACACCCTCTTCCTATCCGTGCCCTAACAGTTTGGATTGAAGATAAATTATTTTTTCTAGCAGACTTCCCTGAAGTGAGCACAGACATATGTCACTGCTCTAGGCATCTTAGGCTTGAATTCAAAATTAGAGTGATTTGTTTCAAAATATTTTATTCTTATTCAATGTAAATGAATAGAAAATCAGCATAATAAGAGCTAAGAGAGACAGTTTCCACAGTGTCACCTTTTTCAATAATCTCTTGCTTTTCAATTTCAATAGGTTCTTTGACAATGACCTCTACCTGATTTTCCCAATATTGCTAATTATTACAGTCATTACCAACTACCCTCGTCGTTTTGGTATTTTGGGTTCTGATATGTGCTACTAAAAAGTCAGGTATTTTTCTTGATGTGACACCATTATTTTAGAATCCAAATAAATCTGAAATCTGAAAATTATTTGCATATTGATTCCATACATAAAAAAGTTCTCTACTGTATTCAAATTTTTGTATTAAAAATTAAAACTCCAGATTCCTCAAGAAGAGGAAGAAAAATGACAATTGATACAGTAAAGTTTCAATTACATTCTAATCTGGTTCAAAGG
>NW_007002152.1:0-496 GCF_000164805.1 Carlito syrichta
CTGTGATGCGTATCACACTGAATTTTTCTCCTATGTGATTTCTGCCCCAATTACTGGTCCTCCTCTTGATCAAAAAACAAGTTACTGACCCTCCTAATGGGTTTCCCAGTATCTGGCCCTAATTTTTTTGTGTACCCCAGTGCTTGACTCTCCTTTATGATGGTTGCTCCAGTGACTGGGTCTTATTTATAAATGAATACCCCAGTTACTACCCCTCATCTATGATTGATGCCCTCTTCTCTGGTTCTCCTCTGTAAAATGTATTCCAGTGATGTGTCTCCTCTGTGATACTTCTCATCTGTGGTGGTGCCCTAGTGTCTGGACCTCCTCTATAATTGATTCCCCAGTGATGATTCTCATTCATAATCGTTACCTTAGTGACTAACTGTCATCTGCAATACATATTACATAGACAGGCACACTTCTGATGGGTGTCACAGTGCCTGGCTCTCCTCTGTAAACCCATTTCCCAATCTCTAGCTCTCATCTGAGATGG
>NW_007002153.1:0-756 GCF_000164805.1 Carlito syrichta
TAATCATCCTTAGCAAGAGGCAGTGCAGTTTCCTGTATATGAGGACTCCCATTACCTAGATTCCTGCTTTATTCTCAGCAAGACACGGAGACATTTCTTGCTGATGTAGAATTCGAGGTACTTGGATATCTATAGAAAAAGTCCCAGAAGTTTCCAGTGTAATTGGAATCCAAGATTTCTGTTCTCTTGTACAAGGCACGCTAACAATGAGGGGACTTAGAAGCCCAGATTCCTGATTAAAGCTTATCAAGAGGCCCTGTAAACTTCTGCGAATGAGAACTCCATGAACCCAGATTCCCTTTTTCTTCTCAGCATGATACCCTGATTTTCCCTGTCGAAGTGGATTCCAAAACTCTGTATACAAAAGGACAGATGCCCAGAAGTTTCCTAGGGATGGGGACCCATGATTCCTGGTTACCTTTAAAAATACTTACTAAACATTTGGCAACTTCAAAACCCTCGGCCCCTCTCAAAATAAAAGGACAAACGGAATTTTACGAATACCAAGGTTCACCTTAAGACAAGAGTTACATCCAAATATGGCAAGATAATCCCTTTTTTCCTGGAATCTGGCCTTAGTTGTCCCGAGGAACCAAATGGAATTGTAGTGCCAGATACCTTTTTGCAACTATCAAGAGGTCCAGAATGTTGCTGGAGTCCTGAATCGACTGATTCGTAATATCCACTTGCTAAATAGCTGTAAAACATGAGGGGAGATCGAAGCCCTGATTTCTTGTTTTCCCATAGCAAGACGCC
>NW_007002154.1:0-787 GCF_000164805.1 Carlito syrichta
TTCTCACCCATAGATGCCTCCTAACAGCCTGCAGATTGATTGGTTCAACCAAGAAAACAAATACTGGGAACAAAAAAAGAGAGCACAGAACACCACTGGGGAATAAGATCAGCTTCATCAGCCCTCTGGCATTCTATCCCCACAGGAGACTTACATACACATACACAATAATTGCTACTACAAGAAGTGTCTGAGAAAGTCATTGAACAAAGGTTCTCTATAACCAAATAACTTATACAGAGTCTATACCACTGAAAGCACTAGACCCAAAACTAGATGGATATAAACTATATACATTAAAGTAACACCCCTAATGGGGGGAAATTTGAATTAAAAATAAATCTAACAATAATAAGAATAAACATTCCACCCATATAAGAAGGAAACAGAAAAGTAATTCTAGAGCTATTTTTTAGAAAGTATTTTCCAACACTCCTCCCCCCAAACACACTAACTCATCAGCAATGGACTCTAACAAAAATGAAATCTTTAATAATCCTGAGATAAGATTCAAAAGGTTGATTATATAATTGCTCAATAAGATCCAAGAGAAAGTTAAAAACCAGCATAAAAAATAAATAAATTTTTAAAAACAAGCAATTTAGGACATATAAATTTTTAAAAACAAGCAATTTAGGACATTGGAAAAATTTGGAAAAATTTTCCAAAGAGATAAACACACACACACATGCACAAACTGAATTTCAGCTGGGCGTGATTGCTCAGTTTGTAATCCCCAGCACGTTGGGAGGCTGAGCAAGAGAATTGCATGAGTCTGGGGATTCGA
>NW_007002155.1:0-897 GCF_000164805.1 Carlito syrichta
GATTCATCTGACTTCCCAGCTGGCTAGCTAGGTGCCTAGCTAGTTAAGTCAGCTGGCTGTTTAGCTGGCAAGCTAGTTAAGTCACCTAGTTAAGTCAGCTCGCTAGCCAGCGGGTTTGCTATGTAGTTAGGTAGTTAATTCAGAAGGCAAGCCAGCAGTATATATCAGTAGCTAACTAGTTAAGTCAGCTAGCTAGCCACCTAGCTAGCTGGAGATGTCAGTTAGTTAAATCAGCTGGCTAGCTAGCTGGTTGACTAGTTATGTCAGATAGTTGAGTCAGCTGGCTAGCCAGCTGCTAGCTGGGTAATTCAGCTAGTTAATTCAAGTGGCAAGCCAACTGGCTCGCTAGGTATCTCCCTAGTTAAGTTAGCTGGCTAGCCATCTGGCTAGCTGGTTAAGTCAGCTGGTTAAGTCAGTTGAGCTAGCCACCTGACTAGGTAGGTAGCTAGCTAATTAACTCAGCTGGCTAGCCTGCTGTCTAGATAGTAAAGTCTGCGAGTTAATTGAGCTGGCTAGCTGGCTGGCTAGCTAGGTGACTAGCTGGCTGGCTAGCTAGGTGATTAGCTGGTTAAGTCAGCTGGCTGACCAGATGGCTATCTAGTTAAGTCAGCTAGTTAAGTCAGTTGGCTAGCCAGCTACCTAGCTAGGTGGCTGGCAAGTTAAGATGGATGGTTAGTGAGCTGGTTAGGTAGCTGGCCAGCTAGTTAAACTGGCTGGCTAGCCAGCTGACCAGAAGGATAGCTGGCTAGTAAAGCTGGATTTCTATCCCACTGTCCAGCCACACAGCTGGCTATTTAAGCCAGCTGGCTAGCAAGCTGGCCAGCCCGCTAGTTAGCTAGATGACTGCTTAGCCAGCTAGTCATCTATGTAGCTAGCTAGTTAAGCGAGCTGGCTAGC
>NW_007002156.1:0-470 GCF_000164805.1 Carlito syrichta
TTTGGTCCAGAGTTTCATTGAGGTTCCGGATCTCCTTGCTGATTTTTTGTTCTGATGATCTGTCTAGGGTTGTGAGTGGTGTATTAAAGTCCCCAGTTATGATGGTGTTAGAGTCAATGTCTTTCTTTAGTTTTCCTAGAAGTTACTTTATGAATGTTGGCGTACCTATGTTGGGTGCATATATGTTTAGGATAGATATTTCTTGTTGATGGAGTGAACCTTTTAACATTATGTAGTGGCCCTCTGTATCTTTTTTAATTTTTGATAGCTTAAATGGTATTTTATCTGAAATTAGGATCGTGACTCCTCCTTTCTTTTGTGTTCCATTCGCCTGAAAATTTGTTTCCCATCCTCTTACTTTGAATCTGTGTATGTCCTTTCTAGTGAGATGGATCTCTTGAAGGCAGTATGTTGTTGCCTGGTGAATTTTATCCATTTTTGCCATTCTATGTCTTTTCAGTGGAGCGTTT
>NW_007002157.1:0-723 GCF_000164805.1 Carlito syrichta
CTTTTAGTCACTTGCAGTTTAAAAAACAAATAGTTTGATTCTCTCTCTCTCTCTCTCTCTCTCTCTCTCTCTCTCTCTCTCTCTTTCTCTCTGTGTGTGTGTGTGTGTGTGTGTGTCTATATAGGTTGAGAATTCTGAAATGCTTGGAACAAGAAATGTTTTAGATTTTGAATTTTTTTATATTGGAATGGTTGCATTATACTTACTGGTTGAGCATCTCTAATCTGAAATTCTGAAATTTAAGATGCTCCAATGAGCATGGCCTTTGAGTGTCATGTTAGTGTTCAAAAACTCCAGATTTTGGAGTCTTTCAGATTTCAGGTTTTGGTATTTGGATAAATAGTAAGAGTACAATAAACATTCCTTAAGTGAATGAATGTTCTGCACTTTGATTTTCCACTTACTATATGTCCTGATAAGCATTATTTTTAACTACTGCATATAATTCTCCATCATATCAATTAGGACCCCTTGCAATTCACAGAGATCTGATGTGTCTATCTATTGGACTGCTGCTGAGGCTTCTCATCAATGTTTTAAATAACAAAGCCCATGGTTTTTATGGTGGACAAGTAATAGAGGCCTGATGCTGTCATTTAGCAAGAATCGTAAGACCAGAAGGCAACTCCCATCTGACCCATGGATGCCTATGACTGACACCACTCAGGGATTAATCCTCAGTGATCTTTCTGGCTCTGCCTTGGGTCAAGACTTAAAATCCCA
>NW_007002158.1:0-884 GCF_000164805.1 Carlito syrichta
ACTGAATTAAGTAGGTGACTTAACTACTTAGCTAGCTGACTTACTAGCTGACTTAACTAGTTTGCTAGCTTTCTTAAATACCCAAAATAAATAGTTAGCTAACTATATAACTAGCTAAATAAATAACTTAACAAATTAACTAACTAGTTAGGTAGCAGATTTAAGTAGCTGACTTAAATATTTAGCTAACTAGTCAGCTAGCTGACTTAGCTAGCTAACTGATTAGATAGTTGACTTAGCTAACTGACTTAACTAGTTGGATAACAAGATAGCTAGCTGACTTAACGAGTTGGTTAATGAGTTACCTACCTATATTAACTAGTTGGTGAATGAGATAACTAGCTGGCTTAACTAGTTGTTTAACGAGTTTGTTAGGTGACTTAATTGTTGGTTGACAAGTCAGCAGAATAATTAGCTGTTTTAACACATTGGCTCACTAGACGATGGACTTGTTAGCTGGCTTAACGTGTTGGCCAACTACTCGGCAGACAAGTTAGCTGGGTTAGATAGTTGACTGACGAGTTGGCCCACTAGTCAGTGCTGTTAAATATTTGGATGGCTGTTGTGCTGACCTAACTAGTCAGGTGATTAGTAGGCCAATTAGTTAAATGGCCTAACTTGTTGGTGACTAGCTCTCACTTGTTGGTGATTAACTTGTTAGGTGAGCTACCTTATTGGTTGACAATTTGGTCTACTATTCGGCCGATTGTTTAGCTGACTTAACTAGTTGACAGCTAAGTGACCAACCAGTTAGCTGACTTAAGTAGTCAGCCGGCATGTGAGCCGACAGATGAGTTGATTTAACTAATTGTCTGGTGAGTGATCTGACAGGTCAGCTGACTTAACTAGTCAGTCGACAAGTCAGCCGACTGGTCAACTGACTT
>NW_007002159.1:0-751 GCF_000164805.1 Carlito syrichta
TCGCTATCAAGTTAAAGCAGCTAGTTAAGTCATCTGGTTAACCGGCTGGCTAGCTAGTTGGGTGACAAGTAAAGCTGACTGGTTAGCAGGCTATTCAAGTAGGTGGCCAGCTTGTTAAATTGGCTGGCTAGCCGGCTTACCAGCAGGGTGGCTGGGTAGTTAAACAGGCTGGGTATCTCATTGTGTAGCCAGCTGGCTGGCTATTTAAGTTGACTGGATAGCCAGGTGGCCATCCTGGTACCTATCTAGTTGGCTGCCCAGCCAGCTAGCCAGCCAGATAGCTAGCTAGTTAAGCCAGCTGGCTAGCCATCAAGTCAATCAGGTAGCTAGGTAGTTAAGTTAGCTGGCTAGCTCGTTAAGTCAGCTAGCTAATCAGCTAGATAGTTAAGTCAGCTAGCCAGCTAACTAGCCAGTTAGCTAGCTATTTAAGTCAGCTAGCTAGACAACTAGACAGCTTTTTTGCTAGCTAGTTATATCGGATAGATAACCAGGTAGCTAGTCTGCTAGCTAGTTGTCAGCTAGCAAATCAGCTAGTTATTTAGCTAACTAGTCGGCTGAAATCTCAGCTAGCTGATAAGCTAACTAGTGGACTCGCTCACTTTAAATCAGGTCAGCTAACTTGTCTGCTTGCTCGCCTGGAACCAGTAAGCAAACTAGTTGGCTTGCTTGCCAGACAACAGGTCAACTAAATAGTCAGCTAGCTCGCAGGCCAGAGATCAACTATCCATTCGACTTGTTCGCCAGTTGACTG
>NW_007002160.1:0-442 GCF_000164805.1 Carlito syrichta
CATCCCTATCATGGAGTTCTTATTGAGTTATTGTTCTTCCACTTGGTTTTTTCTTTTTTCTTTTTCTTTTTTTTTTTTGTCTTTCTTTTGCTTTTGGGGTTGGTTCGTGTATATTTATTCTTTTCCCTGTACTCTTGTGAAGAACGTTGTTCTTTTTTCCTTTTCTTCTGTGTTTAGTACTTTCTTAAGTGTTTCATGTAGAGATGGTTTTGTGGCTGCATAAGTTCTTAGGGATAGGATATCTGGGAAAGATTTTAATTCTCCCTCACTGATGAAGCTTAGCTTGGCTGGGTAGGTTATTCTTGGTTGAAATTGTTTATCCTTTAGGACTTTGAAGATAGGGCTCCAAGCTCTCCTAGCCTGCAGGGTTTCTGCAGATAAATCTGCTGCTATTCTGATTGGTCTTCCATGGTGGGTGATCTGGCCTTTTTCTCTTGCTGCC
>NW_007002161.1:0-10849 GCF_000164805.1 Carlito syrichta
GGCTGATTTTTTGATTATGTAGAGATGAGGTCTCGCTGCCCAGGTGAGTCTGAAACCATGGGCTCAAGCAATCCACTCACCTCAGCCTCCCAAAGGCGCAGGATTACACGCTGAGCCACCGAGCCCGGCTAGTACTTTCTTAAGTCTTTCATATTAGAAGTGGTCTCCAAGTTTCTTCTTGTTTCTTCTTCCTAGTTTCTTCTTCCTAGTTTCTTCTTGTGTCTCCTAGTTTCTTCTTGTGTCTCCTCAATTCTTCCTAGTTTCTTCTTGTGTCTCCTTCCTAGTTTCTTCTTGTGTCTCCTCAATTCCTTCCTAGTTTCTTCTTGTGTCTCCTTCCTAGTTTCTTTTGTGTCTCCTCAATTCTTTTTAATCTCTCCATTAATGTCTTGATATCTAGGTTTGTAGTTTGAGACCAGTCATTCTGGGGGCTCTTCATTGTTTGCATTCCGAAGTCAGTTTTCTCAGTGTCTGCCCTCCCAGGAGTCTGGGAGAGACCCATATTCTTCTTTTGGTTTTTCTTAATTTGTGTAGATTTTTCTCTCTCTCCCTTTTCCCTCCCCTGCTTTAATTCTGTTTTTCAGGGAAGGTGGGGTTGTTTTTGCTTCGCTTGTGCTATCGCCTGTTCTTCCTCATGAGGGTCCTTAGGCTTTGTTCACTTTTGAGGTTGGAGTGTGGGCTGCCGGTTGTACTTTTTGCAGTTTTGAGGTTTAATTGAAGGGGAAGCTATGATTCAGAATCTATCTACTTATTCCAGCATCCACCAACAGGTTTATTGGCACACTGGAACCTATTTCCCACTGCCTTACAATCTATCTGTGCAGTGGGATGTAGGTTTGGTCCCTGGAACAAAAGGAGGTACGAAAGAGGAAAATAATGGAGGAAGGGGGGTGGTCAATAGGACGTTAGAAAGAGAGAAGAGTGAGAGTGAAAACAGACATGCATACCAACTAACAGGTGAAAAAGAGGCACAAGGACAGACAGAAGTGAAAAAGACATGCAAGCAAAATTCCCAAAAGAATACCGGTAGCCACATAAAGAGAGTCCAATAAAATCATGCCTTTTGATGCATTTTCCCCAACACAAACAAATAGTGTAAGTCAAAAAGCAAACAAAAGTGAGCAAAACAAACAGTCAAAATGTTAAAATCAAAAGCCAAAATAAGAAATCAGACTAGCTCTGGGATCTTTGCTGAGTGTCTGAAGTCTCTTCAGCTCTGATCTCCAGTCTCTCCCCTTTGCTTTCATTGCAGGCAGCTAGATTTACTCGAAGCTTGGGTTTGTTCTTTTAGCCTGCTGCCTGAGAGGTCTGCGATGCTTAGTTGCCTGCATCTGATTCAGCATAGGGGAGGGGATTTGTCTCCTGTTTAGCGATGCTACCTTGGGGACCAAGGTGGAGACTGCTTGTAGGTGGGCAGGGCAATGCAAATCTCTGCCTTTCTCTCCACTTGTCTGGGTCCCTGGGCAATCCAATATGATGGACTTTGGTGGTGTGCGAGGCACCGGGGATCAGCTGCACAGCTGGGTGCTGGATCTGGTGTGTCACCAGCAGGCTGGGGTGGAGGAGGAAGTCGGGGGTTCCCTCCTCTGGAGCTGTGAGACGTTGATCAGCACCTCCTTAAGATATGCTGTTCCCTTACACAAGCATGGTGTCGCACACTGGGTACCTCAGCCAGGGTAGGCCCAGAGCTCCAGAGCTCCAAATGGCAGGCAGTGAGCAGTGAGAGTGGCCCTGGGCCCCTCACAGGGTACTTCAGCCAGAAATGGAGCCAGTATCTCTGAGGGATGGGTGCCCAGAGCCTCCCTGGGTTACCAGGGGCTTGGGGCTGGGTGCTGGGCTGATAGTTCTTAAATAGTGGTCTGTGACTGACCTCCATAAGAATCATCTGGATATGTCAGGATACAGATTCTAGGGCCCTTGCACAGACCTTTGGAACCAGGCTTTCTGGAGAGGGGAGTCAGGGAATTTGAATTTTTGACCCATGTCCAGGCAATTCTCATGTATGCTGCAGTTATAAGTAAAAGTCCTGATATAGACAGTAAACTTGAGGGAGCAAGGATCTGTCTGTCTTGTCTACCAATCAATCCCCTGACTGGCCCTGAGCCTAGTATGACAGAGAAGAGCACCAAGTGGACTAGGATAGGCTGGAACTGGCAGCAGGAGAGCCTGGCATCTAGGATCAGATTGGAGCCCAGGGAACAAGCTGTTGTCTGGGCTCAAGTGCAAGCCCAAAAGTCCTGAGTTAACCTGTGGCAGGACTGACTGAGCCCAGATCTTAAAAGTCTAGACTGAAGGGGAAAAGAATGCCAAAAGTGACTGAAGGATCCAAGGCACAAGTGCCCAGGAGCACAAACACTCCAACTTCTGACCCAGAGATGGACTCTTGGGAGGGGTCAATGGCCCATGGCTCACAGGCTGGAGACCAGGATCACTGGCCTGGCAGGTGCAGTGTGGTTCTAGGAATGGAGATCACAGATGCCCAGGCTGATCTGGGTGGTGATCTTGTGCTACAGAGCTGGAAGATTCCCAGAATGCACAATGGAAGGTGCTGGCAGCTCCAAAGCCTGACGCCTCCTTGCAAGCAAAGGTCAGGAAAGACCTGGAGAAGGATCTGGAAGACAGGCTGAAAATCTTGGGGATCGAGAAGGTAAGTGGCAGTGTCACTCTTTGTAGGGCTGACACCTACTATTTAGAGACAAGGTTTTCTCCAACTGACAAATGACAGATGATTTTTGCATGACAGATTCATCCATCTCATCTGATCCAAACTGGGCTCTTTGGTGTCCAGGAAGGGAAACCCTCACACCTTTTTCACTCTCAGCTCATGACAGTAGTATGTGTGCTTTCTTTTCTCTGTTTCTCGCAGTGGCCTCTTAAGATTGGCCCTACTTGACCAGTGATGCTACCTGAGTCCTGACTGTTCAGTATTTTCCACTTACTGGGTACTTCATTCTGTGTCTCTGATGACATCTTCTACCAGAGAAAATTTAATGGGCTCAATCTGGCCTATGGACAGGCCCCCTTGGGCAAGTGTCCATCTCCAAGTCCGTCATCTGTGACACATGTGGCCATGCCCACTCAGCAGCTGGCTGTGGGTGGGCAGGCACTGGGAGATATACCTGCTAGCAATTAGTATGTGAAAGTCATTGCACTGAATCAGAGCATGCGAGTTAGGGTTGGAGGCACCATTGAAATCTATGCTTAGATGAAAACACACTTGTTATAATTCTATTTGCATAGAGTCAGTTAGAAAAATTAGACACCTAGGTCTCACTTAGTGAAAATGCTCACTTAACTTGGCTTTTTGCAACCCCTGCTGGTGAACACCTTTCTTGTGAACCTGCAACAATCCTCTTCTTGGATTGAGAGCCTCCCAAGACCCTCTCGTAGGCTCAGGGTGAATGTCAAAGGCCTAAGCAACTTGCCATAGGTTTTGGAGGGCTCCCTGGCTTTTGTTAATTGCAGTTGAGTTTTTTTTCAAACACTGTTCGCTGTGGACAATGCATTCAGCGTAATAATAGTGCTTGGGGATACAAAGAAGAGCCAGCAGTGGTCTGTCACTTTGAGACTCACTTAGGTGGTAGAAGAGCCTGTCCCATCCAAGGCCCTCATGCTGTGTTGTGGATAGAGTGTGATGCAGTCATTCCCACTGTCCTCCTATGCATATTCCATGGGGCTCCCAATCCTGAGCCTTTGCACTTCCAGCAATGTGTGAAGCCACTGCTCACCCCGTTATCCTCACTTTCTATGCATCTCACTGATACAAGAAAAGCACCAGGAGCTCATCACACACTCTCAGATCAGCAGCAGGTGAGAGAGACTCAGGGGAAGGAGAAAAAGGGAAGCTTCTGTCTATTGAGGTGAACTTCTGTCTCCTCTAGGATGTGAAGGGAATATCAACACAGAATTTCAGACGCTTGCAGTTCCAGCTGAAGATCTTGCAGGGAAAGGTAGCCTATAGACTTCCTGTGTTTCCAAATTTGAAGACAAAGTTAGTCAAAGAAGTCCAAAGAAGAATGAAGAACATGAGGGAGAATGGGACCGTGGTGCTCCAACCAGATGACCAGACTTCAGGTACATGGGTTAGAGGGCTCACCCAGGGACTGTGACTGGTTGGGTCCCATCTGTGCCAAGGCTTGTTTGCAGTCAAAGAGAGGCTGACCCCTGCCTCACATCAGAGACATTGCTCAGAAAAGTTGAGCTGGTAGGGTCCTCACAGGCACCAGTATCCAAAAGTCCTCTGTTGGGAAGACAGAGCTGAGAGTGAGGGTGGGATCACTTGCTCAGTGTCACCCAGGGACATTAGAGGAGAAGCAGAGTTCAAGCCTGTGGTCAGCCTGAACTGTCCCTGTGCAAACATGCTGTCTTCCTCAGCAGATCTATTCTGAACTACATCTGAGCTTCCCTCCAACAGAGTGGCCCCTTCAGTTCTGGGCTCCACATACCAGGCATGTCAGCACTGGGAGACAGGTCAGAAGACTGGGAGCATTGAAGCAGCAGGCAGAAGCAGAGACAAACAAAGAGGCAGAGACAAACAAATGAAAGCTTTCTCAGAGCTCTGCTCTCCTCTGCTGTCAATAGTAGGAGGGCAAGAGAGGCAGAGCCAGTTCTGCATGTGGACAAATTCTCAGAGGTCAAATTCAGTTCCTAGGGCCAGATCTTGGCTACTAGTTTGCCACTTATCCCTGTCTCTGTGGGTCATGGCAGGAGAAGGCCTTGTGGTTCTGGTGGAGAGCTTAATTCTGAGAATGAGGCCTTGAAGTCTCTGTCTTCAAAGATCCTATGCAGCAAGGGAATTTGCATCCCTAGATCCAAAAGGCTCCATTTCCAGAAGACTCCCAGATGCTCCGGGCTGCTGTTATTGGGGAATTGGGGGAAAGGGTTTCCTTGAGTCTGTGTCAGCTCATGCAGGGGGCTGCCCTGCTCTTTTTCCTGCTTCTCAGTCAGAGACACATGCCGCCAGTCCCAGCCTGAGCTCTTCGCCCAAAGACATTTTGCAAAATGGGGTCCATATGTCTCTGGGCATTTGAGAGATGCTTTTAGTTGCTCCTTGGATCCAACATTTTAAATTTGTTTTTCCTCATGTGAAGTAGAAGGAAATAATACTAACATAGCAATTCTGTGAGTGCATGGAAATTATTACTTGGACAAGTATAAAGCAGCTATTTTGTGATTAAAAGTGCTGTCGTTTCAGATTAAAACGTTAAACAGATAATAAGACAGTTGTGATGAGAATATGATAAATATTGTGTTCATAACCTGAAAAACTATTTAGTTTCAACTTCTGTTCTTTAAATCTCTAAGGAGCAGACAATTAGCTTTGCACAAAAAACTCAGACAGAAGGGCATTTGTCCCGGTTGCTAACCTGCCTGCACACTCTAATTCAATCTGATATTCCTTTGCTCATTCCTTCAAATGTTCATCCACTCATTCATTCATTCATCCAATCGGTCACTGAATTCAGTATTTGCTGAGGTTGACTTTGTGCCAGGGCCTGCCTTGCCACCTGGGAAACTGGCCAGGACTAGACAATGAAGCCAAGCACAGGAGTGGTGGGAGCTTAGAGGAGGGAAGGGACAGTGACATGGGGAGAGTGAATAGACACATCCTCAGAGTGCCAGCTTCTGAGTGAAAAGAAGGGTATCTTGCTCTTTGTTGGTGCCCTCAGCTTCCAGTTGTTCCTGTAGTGAGAAAGCCAGCAGGGGGCGCTTTCCCTGGCCTTCCCTCCCCTTCCCTGGTCCTTGGGCTCTGCTTTCTCCAGGCACATCACAGAGGCATGGATGATAGCTGCCAGGGCACCCTGTAGACCTTTTCTGTAAACCACAGTCTCTTCTTGGGTCCCACAAGTGCTGTGCTAATGCTCACCTCCCGTCTCTGCTTATACCATGCCTCCTCTTGTTTGGGGGCAAGGCTGTGTGACATGGAGAAAGCAAAGGCAAGAGACCAAGTTTGAAACAGACTGATCATCGGGGCTGACATCCGCCACTTTCTTTCATGGAATTGTGGGCCAGTCTCTTGACCTCTTGAAGCCGCTGTAGGGAAAATGAGCATCTCTGACAATTCTCTGAAGGCAAAATTGTTGTAGGAAACTGCTCTCCTTGGTCTCTAACACACAATAACCATAAGCTCTTGCTACTTTGCCTCACACATTTCACTTTGTCTTCCCCTTCTCTTCAGGTAACTCTTTTCTGGTAGGTCCTCTTCTGAAAACATGCATTGTCTGAGAGCATTGAACCATTTAACCTTGAACAATACAGGAGTGGAGGCTTAAACCCCCGTGCACTCAGTAACCATGTATAACATACGACTGCCCAAAACTTAACTGTTACTAGCCTACTGTTGAACAGACACATTACCAGTAACATAAATAGTTTTTGAATATTATACTTATTATATACTGTATACTCACAATAGAGTGAGCTAGAAAGAAGATCATGTTACTAAGAAGTTCACAAGAATAGGAAAATCTATTTACTCCTCATCACATGGAAATGGGTCATCATAAGTGTCCTTATCCTAGCCATCTACATGTTAAGTAGGCTGAGGAGGAGGAGGAAGAAGATGAGCCATTGATCTAGCTGTCTAGAGGGTGGCAGAGGAAAATTCATTTAAGTGGAATTGCCCAATTTAAACTCGTGTTGCTCAAGAGTCCTCTGTATTTCTGACATTTTTGAACTATAGAAAGAAACGCATGTTACAAGGTGGCACAATCCACACGTGTCATAGTTTCGCAAACAGCACTTAATCTGACTCCTTGTGGTGCACTTTCTCTCTGCTACTCTCTTCGCGAATGAAACTGAGGATCCTGGACCCCTGTGTCCTCCAGTGGGTCTTAATGTGATTAGCAGAACAGAAGAACTGTGTGCAATTGCCTGCTTTGGGCACACACTCTTACCAGTCTGTTTATAGGAGGTTGCCAGTGCATCCTGATGGCTCCTTGAGTCCTGTGGTGACCTCTGGAGGCAGCAGTGATACCTGCAATGGGGTGGCTGCAGTGTGGGTGGGTGGGTGGACATATGGGGTGGACTGGGTGAGGTCCACCACTAGGACTCTGCCTGGAAGTCTGCTGCAGACATGCTGAGTACCTCTTCAGACCTGCTGATGCCTGATGGTCAACCGTAATGACAAGACCCTGGAAAACGGCTTACTCTTCTGATCTGTGAGGAAACCCTGGAGCTGAGATCCTCCCCCAAGTTCCTTGCCAGTGGGAGAACATCTGGGGTGTGGCAGCTAGAAGATCTGCTGTGGTGATCATGGTACACTGACAAGGAGTGGCTGGTCAATTTCCTGAGCGTAGCGCCTCCTTCAACCTCATCTCAGGCTTGAGTCCAGTGAGGGTGTACTCTGAGCATCACGTTCTCTGTGTTTCCAGTAAAAAGTCAGTTGAGCAATTTGGAGACAAGAAAGACCAAGCCAAAGATTGGAACCCTGCAGGTGGAATCACAATCCAAGCCAGAAAAACTGCCCACATCGACTCTTCAGAGGCATGGCAGGCGTGACCACAAGCTGATCCAGACGACCACTGCTACTGCATGCCACACAGTGCCTGGCCTCTCTAGCACCCCAGCTTCCCTGGGGTCTGAACTGAGGTGAGCTCCAAACTCTGCCCTCTTGGGGATCGGTGATGGTGACTCCTGACCACGGGGAACTCTGTTCTACATCCTCATGGTCTTCTGCAGACAAGAGAGGACAGAGACTGATGTGAACAGGAGGTGGTTGGGGTCACCTGAGCTCTGAAGAAGAGACTCAGACCCATGACTCCCAGCCATGACAGATGCACCTCCCTTCACCTGTCTCTTCCCCAAGCCCAGCTGCCACACTGGAGGGACTGGTCCTCAGATGGCGTGGCTGCCTCATCCTAAGCCCACGTCTAAGGGAGAAGTCAGTGTGGTTGCTAGACTCCAGGATGACTGTGGGCTGAAGGAGGGAACAGGGCCGGCTTTGGGTTTCACAAACTTGCAACATGGTGACATGTGGCTGTGGACGTTTTCTCCTGGCCTTCAGCTCTCTTGTTTCTTCCTGGCCACACTGCAGCACGCCCCCATTGAGTTCTGAAGAGGACTGGGAGGGAGACTCCGTGCAGTATATGTCTCTGCAGTCCCTGAAATGTCCTTCCAGGAGGGTGCCTAAGTGGGAAGGTGACAGACAGAGGGACTTGAATAGTGATAACAGCTTGGAGATGATGCCCCAGTCCAGCTCAGATGAGCTGACTTCCTCAGGTGAGTGGTATGAACCTCCTGTGTACCACCTCTCTAGTCCAGGTTTCTCCAGGCCCAGAAATCCTCTTTCACTTCCTCAGGGCTCTCTGAATATCCACACAGATTTTTTATGCTGTTTGGGTTCATTTGCACCGGATTGCAAATTTCTGGTGAGAGTTCACTCTCACCGTGGTCAAAGCAGCCTCCAGGGTAAACCTTGGTTGCAACTTGAAGAGAAAACAGCTTTCTATGGTGAACTTTTTGACACATAGAGTTTTCTGTAACATATGCAGTCAATACACACAGCTGTTCATAACAAACAAGAGTGTAATGGGTGGTTTCCTGCCAAACCTTGAGATGAATGGGGACAGCCATGAGAGGTAACAGTCAACCTTTATATAGGGCTGCTTTTGGGTCACAGCAGCCCTGTTCATCTTACTGGACAGTCTTTGCCCTTTTCAGCCAGGACACTTAGAAATTCACCTTGTTGAGAAAAGGGGCATCATGGAGACTTAAGCAAAATGTTCTGCTAACTAGAATGAAAATACATATTCATTCAACTTAGCATTTTCTAAGCAGTGACAATGAATTTTTGAGCATCTCTCTTCACAAAACAACTGTGCCTACTCCCATTCATTCAAAGTTTTCCTGTAAAGCTGCTAACTGAGGCCTGTAGCTTCTGGCTTCTGTTGCATGTCCTATCCAAGGGTGTGGGAAAAGACATGGAACTTAGAGTTCAGTCTTTCCAAAGTCAGTAAGCAGATACTTGGGATGTGAGCCTAGGTTTGCAATCAGCAAAGTCCCTCCTTCAATAGACTGCAGTATTTGGTCATATCATAAGCATAAACTGAGCCTGCCCGTCCATCACAATCAGATATCTGGAGAGGGACTGGCATGGGGGCAAGGGCGATAATGTGGTGTGATCTTGGGACAAGAAGACAAGAGTCTTCAGAGCCTGTTCTGGCTCCGTCTCTTCTGAGTAAATGCATTCTCTGAGAGAAGTGAATCATTGAGCCATGAACAACACAGGGGTAGGGGCTTTAACCCCCATGCAATCAATAACCATGTACAACATAACCTACTGTTGTCCAGCAGCATTATTAGTAACATAAATAGTTGATTGTTTTGAATATTATGCATATAATATATACTGCCTTCTCACAACAAGAGTGAGCTAGTGAGAAGAAAGTATTATTAGCAAGATCACAAGAAACAATAACAGATGTACTCTTCATCTCGTGGAAATGGCCATCATAAGTGTCTTTATCCTAGTCGTCCACATGTTGAGTAGACTGAGGAGGAGAAGGAAGGAGAGGAGGGGTTGGACTTGCTGTCTCGGGGAAGCAGAGGAAAATCCCTTTATAGGTGGACCTACCCAATTTAAACCCTTGTAGCTCAAGAGTCCTCTGTATTTCTGACATTTTTTACCTATAGAAAGAAATACACGTTACATGGTGACACAGTCCACACGTGTCATAGTTTCATGGAGTACTTACTCTGACTCCTTGTGGTGCACTTTCTCTCCTCCCCTCTCTCCATACAAAATTGGAGATCCTGGACTCCCTCTTCCTCCTACTGGGTCTTGATGCAATATGGGAAACAGAGAAACTATGTGCAAAAGTCTGCTTTGGGCACCACCTCTTGCCAGCCTGTTTTTATAGGAGGTTTCCAGTGCATCCTGATGGCTCCTTGAGTCCTGTGGTGATCTCTGGAGGCAGTGGGGCTGCCTACACAGGGTGGCTGCAGTGTGGCAGGTGGGTGGGCCGGGAGAGATCCACCCCTAGGACTCTCTCAGGAAGTTTGCTGTAGACATGCTGAGCTCCTCTTCAGAACTTCTGAAACCCTGCTGGTCACCCATAATGAAGAGACCCTGGAACAGCAGCTTGCTCTTGGGGTCTCTGAGGAAACCCTGGAATTGGAACCCTTCCCCAAGTTCTTTGCCAGCAGCAGAACATCTGGGGTGGGGTAGCTAGAATATCTGCTGTGGTGATCATGGTACACTGACAAGGAGTGGCTGATCCATTTCCTGAGTGTCAGTGCCTCTTTCAATCTCATCTCAGTCTTGAGTCCAGTGAGGGTGTGCTCTGAGCATCATTCTTCTCATTGTTTCCAGTCAAAAGCCAGCTGAACAATTTGGAGACAAGAGAGACCAAGTCAAAGATTGGAACCCTGCAGGTGGTATCACCGTCCAAGCAGGCAAAACCACGCACATCAACTCTTCAGAGGCATGGCAGCTGTGGCCACAAGCTGATCCAGAAGACCACCCCTACTGCAAGCCCCACAGAGCCTGGCCTCTCTAGCACCTCAGCTTCCCAGGGGCCTGAATCGAGGTGAGCTCCAAACTCTGCCCTCTCAGGGATCCATGATGGTGTCTCCTGTCCTCGGGCAGCCCTGTTCTACCTGCCCATGTTCTTCTGCAGACAGGAGAGGACAGAGACTGATGTGAACAGGAGGTGGTCGGGGCCACCTGAGCTCTGAAGAAGAGATTTGGACCCTTGACTCCCAGCCATGACAGACGTACCTCCCTTCACCTGTCTCTTCCCCAAGCCTAGCTGCCACACTGGAGGGACTGGTCCTCAGATGGCAGGGCTGCCTCTGCCTGAGCCCACTTCTAAGGGAGAAGTCGGTGTGGCTGCTACACTCCAGGATGACT
>NW_007002162.1:0-1255 GCF_000164805.1 Carlito syrichta
GGAAGCAGGCCAGTGGGAGCATGTGGCCAAGGTGTGGGACCGACATGCCTGGTGGCCACTTTTGAAACCTCCCAGAACCAACAGGCTGGAAAGTGCCTTTTTCTCTCCTATCCCTGAGGGTGATACTTCAGGCTAGATAGTAGGGCTTCTGCTGGTGGTGGTGGTGGTGATTATGATTATTTGGAGTTGGAATCCCTCTCTGTTGCCCAGGCCAGAGTGCAAGAGCATGCTCACAGATAAAACGGACTCTACCTGCAGGGCTCAGGCAATCCTCCCACCTTGGCCCCCGAGTGACTGGAACCACAACTTGCAACACCATGTGCTGCTAATCTTTAGATTTATTTTTGATGGCCGACCTGAGGTCTTGCCCAGTATCCCAGGTTGCTCCCGAACCTGTAGGCTCAGGTCATCCACTTGCCTCTGCATCTGAAGGGCTGGGTTGAGAGGATGAGCCCCTGAGCACAGCCTGTGGTTGTCATGGTGTTGATTGCTAATATAATACTGAGTCGGAGACAGGTTGTGTCGTCAAGGCCAGAGTGCAGGAAACTCGTTCTCGGCCATCATGGCCTCCACTGGCTGGGATCTGGCAATCCTCCTGCCAGGGCCTCCCGAGTGGTTGGCAATATAGGCGTGCACCACCAGGCTCAGCTCATTTTGCTGGTTTTCTGTTAGAGATGAGGTCTCGCCATGGTCCCTTGGCTGGTCTCATACCCGGGGACTCAGGCCAACCTCTTGCCTTGGCCTCTGAAAGTGCTGAGGTGACAGGTTTGGGCCCTCACCTCCGCCCTTCACACCACTCTAAGGGCCCGACCATGAGGTCCACTCCCTTCAGAAGACCTGAGACCTTGGAGTGGGCAGTTTGACTTACCCGCTGAGCTCGCCAAAGGGGATTGCCTGGTGCAGGGGCGTGACTTCACCAGGGAATCTCACCCCTCCTCTGGACTCATTCCCCAGGGTGGACCCACTCGTTCCTCCCAGGGGTTGCCTTGGGGACAGAGAATGCATGACTCTCAAACGTCGGGGGTGACTGGCGGGGCTACTCATGTCAGTCTGCTCAGCACTCAGGGAGGCTGAGATGGAAAGATGGCCGGAACCCAGGAGCTGAGAGCAGGTTGGACACCATAGCAAGCCCCCACCTCAAAACCAAGCAAAACCCAGAAAAACTGGGGTGAGGGCAGGCCTGGGTGGGAGGATCGCTTCAGGCCCAGAGGAAGGAAGGAAGGAAGACAAGGAAGGAAGAAGAAAGACAAAGATG
>NW_007002162.1:2414-3312 GCF_000164805.1 Carlito syrichta
CAAACTTCCCATGAATGACAGGCTTGAAAGTGCCTTTTCCTCTTCAATCACTGAGGGTGACACCTTGTGCTGGGTGGAAGGGGTGGTCGTGGGGGAGGTGGTGGTGGTTATTAATATTTGGAGTCGGAATCCCACTCTTTCCTCCAGGCTGGAGCACAGGGACACACTCACGGTCCATGGTGGACTCCACCTACCGGACTTGGGCCATCCTCCAGACTCAGCCCTCCTGAGTGACTCATACCACAGGCCTGCACCAACACGCCAAGCTAAACCTTGGATTTATTTTTGATGGCTGAGTCGAGGTCTCGTCCAGTATCTTGGGCTGGTGATGAACACACAGGTTTAGGCCATCCTCTCATCTTGGCCTCCCAAAGTCTGGGATGCCAGGCTGAGCCCCTGAGCCTGACCTGTGGTTGTGGTGATGGTGGTGGTTGGTATGGTTATTCTGATTCAGAGTCCCGCTGTGTTGCCCAGGCCAGAGGGCAGGAGCCTGCTCCTGCCCAATACGGCATCCACCTGCTGGACTCTAGCAATCCTGCCACCACAGTCTCCCATCACATTCCATTCATTTTTTTGGCTTCTTGTAGAGATGAGATCTCACCAAGGTGCCTGAGCTGGTCTTGATACCGGGGGCCAGGCCATGCTCTTGCCTTGGCCTTTCAGAGTGCCAGGATTACAGGCCTGAGCCCCTACACCCGGCCTGCACCCGATGGATCTCAGGATCCATTGTGAGGACCACTCTCTTCTGATGACACGGGACCCCTTGAGAGTGTGGCTGCAGTTGCCTGATGAGCACTCTCCTGGGGGGGCACCTGAGGCAGGGCTGTGTCCCCACTGGGTGCCAAACCTCCACCCACTTCATTACCCAGGTTCGTCCCACTCACCACTATCAAGGGCC
>NW_007002163.1:0-1750 GCF_000164805.1 Carlito syrichta
AGGGGAGCAGGATGGCTTAGTGACTCACGACCTGTCTCCTCGGCACTTGAGGAGTTTGAGACGGGAAAGATGGCTGCAGCCTGGGAGCTCGAGACCAGGTTTGACAATATAGCAAGCCCCCATCATGATCCCAAGCAAAACCCAGCAAACCTTGGGTGAGAGCAGGCATCGCTGGGATGATCACCTCTGGCTCAGAGATCAAAACCAGTCATGAAGACCAGGATGTCGACCAAACGGTAAGCCTGTGTTTGCAGCAGTATGGTAGGCCCAGGCTGAGAGGATGGCCCAAGTTGGATAGTTTGAGAGTCGCCTGGGCAACATTGTGAGGAATGAAAAGAAAAGAAAGAAAAGTAAGTAAGAAAGAAAGTAATAAAGAAAGAAATAATGAAAGAAAGGAAGGAAGAAAAGAAGAAAGAAAGGAAAGAAACAAAGAAAGAGAGAGAGAGAAAGAAAGAGAGAAAGAAAGAAAGAAAATATAAGAAAACAAAGAAATCATTTTGCCTGAAAACTTTCTGCCCTCAGTCCTTCCCCCATTCGCCCCCCTGCATATGAAGGTTTCACAAGCTCGGCACCTTACAGTCCCAGCCATCCCAAAGGCTGCCACCGCTTTTGTGTGGGAGTTCCAGAGACTCCCTGACCGGGTTCCTGCTGACTCTCCTCTCCATGGTGAGAAATGTGCCCCAGGTAGGCCAGACCTCTGACTTGGCAACAAAGTCCTTACACCAAGAAAGGCTAGGTACACATCCCTCACCCTAGTATATTTCTTACCACCAAGTCCCATTTTTTCTGGCTCTAAAGTCAGTCGCCCTTTGAGCACATGATGCGCAGTTGAGAATCTGTAAGATTCTGAGGTTTTTGGACAAAGGGTCTGGCTCTGTGGCCCATGATCATCATTCACTGCCACCCTCGAAATCACAGGCTCTGGTGATCCTCCCGCCTCAGCCTCTGTAGTGGCCGGGTGATGGGCACCACGTCCCCAGACTCACTCTTTGGATGGTTGTGCAGGTGGAGTCTCCCTGCAAGGCCCAGCCTGGCCTTGAGTTCATGGGCTACACCCATTCTCTCATTTCAGCCTCAGGGAGCGGTGGGACTCCAGGCATTGTCCGCAGCCTCCGACCTTCTGGTTCATTTCGATGAAGACTCGATGCTGGGCTTGGGTGCTCAATCACGTCATCCCAGCACTTGGGGAGGCCAAGTCCAGCAGCTGGCTGAGCCCGTGGTTCTGAGACGTGCCAGGCAACTTGGCGAGACCTTGTTTCTACCCTACATCCCAAATGAGCCAGGCTTGGTGGCACTCATCTGTCATTCTGGCTCCTTGGCAGGCTGGGGAGGAAGGATCACCAGAGCCCTGCATGCTGAGGCTGTGGTGGATGGGAGGGAGCCAAAGCATCCAGCCTGGGAGACAGAGTGTGACTCTGACTCAAAAAAAAATAAAAGGAAAGAAAGGAAGAGCATCAATTTTGGTATCTTGTTGGGATCATCGTGAACAGAGATCATTTGAGAAGGAGGCCAAAGTGTGGGACCGCTGGAGCTCAGAGATTGAGACTAGCCTGGATCACGTAGCAAGACCTCATCACTCACCAGAATGCAAACACTCGAGTCGCATGTGTTGGCACCCGTAGTCCCAACTACATGGGATGTGGTGGCCTCCATCCCAGGGTGTGCCTTTGCATCGCCCCTACTGACAGCACTTGCAAGTCCAGGTAGGGCACCATGGCTCATGGCCATCAGCCCATTGCCCTTGGAGGCG
>NW_007002163.1:1770-3714 GCF_000164805.1 Carlito syrichta
CCCGGGAGTCCCAGCTGCTCAGGGGCTGAGGCAGGAGGACCAAATGAGCCCCAAAGGTCGAGTCCCCAAAGTCACAATCCTATCGCCTTGCCTCATCCCAGCTGATGGAGACTCAGGTGACAAAAAAGATGCCTCCCACGTGCATCATGATGGGGGACCAGGGTTCCACAGTTAAAGGTCAGCATGGGCGAGTGATGAATAAGTGTTCGGGAGATATAGAGGCCTTCCTCTGGCCCGAAGGTTGCAGACTGGGTGACAGAAACCCGGCCTGTACACGATGTTGTCAGACCATCTTGAACACTGTGTGCCTGACAGCCAGCCTAACTCACTGCCGTCTGTTCCATGAGCTCACATGCATCTTTGCCGTTGGGCATGAGTGTGGAGGGTGGAGGCAGGCCTTCTGGTGCCCGTGGCCAATGTTGTGTGCTGGACGTGCTGGTGGTCACCTTTGAAACCTACCAAAAATGACAGTCCAGAAAGTGCCTTTTCCTCTCCCATCCCTGAGTGTGACTTCTCGTGCTGGGTTACAGGGTTGGTGATGGTGGTGGTGGTAGTGATTTTTATTATTTGAGGTCAGAATACTGCTCTATCACCAAGCCAGAGAGCAGGGTCACACTCACAGCCACCACGGATTCCACCTGCTGGGCTCAGGTGATCCTCCTGCCTCCACTCCCCGAGTGGCTTGAACCACAGGCCTGCTCCACCACGCCCAACTACTCTTTGGATTTATTTTCCATGGCTGAGAACAGGTCTTGCTCTTTGTCCCAGGCTGGTTTTTAACTCACTGGTTCAAGCTGTCCACTTGCCTGGGCCTCTGGAGGGCCAGGATGCCAGGCTGAGACCCTGAGACTGGCCTATGGTTGTGGTGATGGTGGTGGTAGGTATTATTATTCTGAGTTGAAGTCACGCTCTTTCACCCAGGCTGGAGCACAAGGGCCCACCCTTGGACACCACAGTCTCTGCAATCTGGGCTCTGGTGATCCTCCCGCTGTGGCCTCCCGAGTGGCCAGAAGAACAGGTATATGCCACCATACTTGGCTCATTTTTTGGACTTCTTGTAGAGACAAGGTCTTGCCAAGGTGCCCAGGCTAGTCTCGAAATCAGGAGCTCAGGCCATTCTCTCATTTCGGTCTCCCAAAGCACAGGGATGATAAGCGTGAGCCCTTTTGACTTGCCTTCACACCCCTCTCTGGGCCCTACTGCGAGGTCTGTTCCCTTTAGACGACCCAGGACACTGAAGAGGACATCCAGAGTCAAACGTCAAGCCCAGCACGGAGGAGCACCTGGAGCAGGGGCATGTCTCCATCAGGGTGGCCACACCTCTGCCCACCTCGATCCCCAGGGTGGACCTGGTCACTCATCCCAGGGGTGGCCTCAGTGAAATGGAGGTGTGACACTCAAACCCTTGGGGGGACCAGCTGGGTGAATAATGCCTGTGTCCTCGGCACTTCAAGTCCCAACCTCGACACCAAGCAAAACTCAGAAAACCTTGGATTAAGGTAGGCTTTGGTGGGAGGATCACTTCTGGCCCAGAGTTCAGGACTAGGCAGGAAGACCAGGATGTTGACCAAATGGAAAGCCTATGATCACAACACTTTTGGAGGCCCAGTCCAAGAGGATGGCCTGATTTGGGCTGTTTGATAGTGAACTGGGCAACCTAATGAGGAAGGAAAAGAAAGAAAAAGGAAAGAAAGAAAGAAAGATATTCATTCTCCTGTAAACCTTCTGTCCTCATTCCTTCACCCATCGACACCCAGATCTGAGGGTCCCCCAAGTTTGGCACCTTCCAGCCCCAACCTCTGGTGCTCAGCCTCATCATCCCTGTGCTTTGGGAGGCAGAGGTCATCGGCTGTACTAAGCTTGCGAGCCGAGACCCATCCGGGAACCTTGGCGAGACTCATCTCGGCCCTCTATCCCAAATGACTGGGCGTGGTGATGTGCACC
>NW_007002164.1:0-668 GCF_000164805.1 Carlito syrichta
AATGTAAAATGGACTTCTGGTTCATCTGCATGTGAAAAAAAAAAATATACAGAAGTGTCATATTTAATAATATTACTAACCTTTTTGTGCACAATGGAAATAAAATACGGAAACCTTTTCTCCTCTGAATAACTCGTTTTCTAGAAAAAAAATTTTGTTTCTTAGGATATATGTTAGGTGAATCTCCATATTTTGTTACTTTAATTTTTACTAGATTATTTCAAAGACAATTTTACTATAAAATGTAGCATCCATAAAGTAAAAAAAAAAAAAAATCCTAAAGCATTTTTTTTTTAAGTTTGACCAGTTGAAAATACATGATTTAAGTGATAGTTTTCACAACACTTTGCTTATTTTCTTCACATTTTCTGTACTCTTCATTAGATCTGGAACCAAAGTTGATCTACAATTTGTATGCTTATTTTAGGCTTTATTAGTCTCATGACTTTTGAAACATTTTTATTTTGAAGTAATTCTAGAATCACAAAAAATTGCAAAAATAATGGAGAGATTCCAAGTACCTATTAGCCCATTTTCACCAATGGTAACATTGAAAATATAATATAATATGAAAACCAGGAATGAATATTTATAATCTGTGTACAGTTCCATGACATTTTATCACATGTGCAGAATTGGGTAAACATTGTTAGAATCAAGATAGAGAA
>NW_007002165.1:0-697 GCF_000164805.1 Carlito syrichta
CCAGCAGGCAGCCAAATATGCTGCACTGGCATTGTCCTTCATGCAACTGGCCCCCAAGCCAGACTTAGATGATGCTGACGTGCAGGTGTGAGCACCATGAAGGCTCCCAACTGGCCATAGGGTCCAACCCAAGAGTTGACAACTTGGCACAGAGGCAGGGACTCTGAGAAGAGCAAGGAATGCCTAAGCTTGGAGAGACTGGTGTTCATGGAGGTGTCCAGAATGGGACGCAAGTCAAGACTTTAATTCACAGAGCTGAGCCAACCGTGAGGCTCAGATACAGGGCAAGTGATGGTCGGTGTCCTTGCTGAGCTCAGAGTGTTGGCCTGGAACTCCTTACATACTGTCCACCTGAGGCCTCTGGTCAAGACTGGACCTAGTACCTATCGTGTGGCCAAGCCATGGTGTGGAAGCTGGGAGGAAGGTTAGAAAAGGAATGAGTTCAAGAGTCTGGGAGGCTGCAAACCTGTCCAAGGGAGAAAGAGGTGAATTTGAAAGAAAAGAAAGGAAGCAGAGACCAAATTATTCCTAGGTAGCACTGCAGACAAGGGGAGAGAAGGGAGGACCTGGTGAGTTTTTCATTCCTCCATAATCAACTCAACTCTCACCTGTGTGTACTTTCTGAGTCCCTCTGAGTGAATCCCTAAGGGCCCTCTGTGACATCTCCTCCAAGTCTTTTACCTGCTTTATAGATTTT
>NW_007002166.1:0-336 GCF_000164805.1 Carlito syrichta
CACCTGTGTTCGTACTCCAGGCAGGCCAAATCTTGGGCTTCTGGGTGGCTTTCTCTGAAACTGGTTATAACAGTGGTATTACAGGTGGGAGAATGGGTTTTTTACCTCCTGGGCAGACAGGGTGGGCAATGGTGGGAGCACTGATTGTGAGATGCCTCTATAGGTTCCAAGCGTTGTGTTCTTCTATTAGCAGTTGTTGCAATAAGCTGTGTGGGTGGTCCTCCAGGTCAGTAGGTGATGCTTTCAGGTGAGTCACCTGCAGTGGTAGTGGTAGAATTTGTGGTGGATTGGATTGTGGTCCACTCAGGAGCCTGGATTCTGCACTCTATTTGGGGG
>NW_007002167.1:0-532 GCF_000164805.1 Carlito syrichta
ACATCCTGCCCAGAGTTCAAGACCAGGCCCGAAAACCAGGATGTTGAACAAATGGAAAGCCTGTGATCCCAGCAGTTTGGGAAAACCAGGACAAGAGGATAGCCAGAGTTGGGCAGTTTGACAGCAGCCTAGGCAAACTAGTGAGGAAAGAAAAGAAAGAAAGAGAGAGAGAGAGAGAGAGAGAGAGAGAGAGAGAGAGAGAGAGAGAGAGAGAGAGAGAGAGAAAGAAAGAAAAAAGAAAGAAAGAAAGAAAGAAAGAAAGAAAGAAAGAAAGAAAGAAAGAAAGAAAGAAAGAAAGAAAAAGAAAGAAATGCATTCTTCTCCAAACCTTCTGCCCTCAGTCTTTCCTCTGCCACCCCCTCACATATTAGAGTCACCCAACCTCAGCACATTCCAGCACCAATCCCCACAATGGTTGCTCCCGCTTTAGTGCGGGACTTCCTGACTACCCGGCCGGGTTACTGCTGGCTCTCCACTCTGAGGGAGAATGTGCCCAGCATGCCAACTCTCCAATTCGGCAACAATTCTGCCA
>NW_007002168.1:0-8997 GCF_000164805.1 Carlito syrichta
CAAAAGATGAAATCACATCAGACCCTGAAGAAATACAAAGATCATTAGAGACTACTACGTACACTGTATGGAAACAACTTGAAAACTTCAAGGAAATTTGAGGTCTTTCTGTCATCACACAACCTGCCTAGGTTGAAACAAGAAGAAATTGAGACCCTAAATACACCAATAACAATCAAGGAAATTCACTACGTAATAAGAAAACTACCTACAGATGGCTTTCCAGCAGAATTCTACAAGACATTTAAGGAGGAGCTGGTACCAATGCTACTGAAGGTATTTCAGGCGATTGATAAAGATGGAACCCTCCCTAATTCATTTTATGAAGCTAACATCACATTGATACCCAAGCCAGTTAAAGATCCAACAAAGAAAGAGAACTACAGGCCAATATCTTTGATGAACATAGCTGCTAAAATTCTCAACAAGATCCTAGCAAACCAGATTCAACAACACATCTCAAAAATCATCCATCATAACCAAGTAGGCTTCATCCCAGGGATGCAAGGCTGGTTCAACATTTATAAAACCATAAATGTAACTAAATACATCAACAGATGTCAAAACAAAAACCACATGATTATATCATTAGATGCAGAAAAATCTTTTGATAAAATTCAGCACTCCTCCTTGATAAAAATCCTTGAACATCTAGGCATATGGAGAACATACATCAAAATAGTAAAAGTCATCTACGGAGAAACCCACATCCAGCATACTCCTAAATGGACAAAAATTGGAACCATTTCCCCTGAAAACTGGAACAAAACAAGGATGCCCACTCTCACCTCTCCTGTTCAATATAGTATTGGAAGTCCTGGCTAGAGCAATCAGAGAAGAGAAGGCAATCAGGGATATCCAAATAGGAAAAGAGGAAGTCAGATTATCTCTCTTTGCAGATGACATGACTGTGTAACTTGAAAACCCAAGAGAATCTGTCAAAAACTTCCTTACACTGATAAAGGCCTTTGGCAAAGTCTCAGGATATAAAATAAATGTGCAAAAGACAATCACATTTCTTTACACCAATAATAAACAACAGAACTCTAAATAAAAAGCACAATTCCATTCATAATATCCATGAAAAATAATGAAATACCTTGGTATCTTCTTAACCAGAGGCGTGAAAGACCTTTACAATGAAAACTACAAAACTCTTCTCAAAGAAATCAAAGATGACACAAACAAGTGGAAAAATATTCCATGCTCATGGATTGGAAGAATCAACATTGTGAAGATGTCCCTCTTACCTAAGATAATCTACAGATTCAATGCAATACCTATCAAATTACCAGCAACATTCTTCTCAGACCTAGAAAAAAACAACACAGGAATTCATATGGAAGCACAAACGACCAAGAACAGTCAGAACAATCCTCAGCAAAAAAAAAGAAAGAAAGAAAGCAGGTGGTATCACATTACCAGACTTCAAACTTTATTATAAAGCTACAATCATCAAAATAGCTTGGTATTAGTATAGAAACAGGCATATAGATCAATGGAATAGAATTGAGATTCCAGAAGCAAAACCTCAATTTCCAAATCAACTCATCTTCGACAAAGCCTCCACCCCCTACCACTGGGGACAGGAGAACCTATTCAGCAAATGACTCTGGGAAAACTGGCTGACCACATGCAAAAGATTGAAACAGGACCCCTATCTATCCCCATACTCAAAAATTAACTCCAAATGGATCAGACACCTAAATGTAAAACCTCAAACCATAAAAACCTTAGAAAATGAAGGACATACCCTCATGGAAATTGGAACTGGCATTCAATTCCTGAACAAAACCCAAAACCCACAGGCCATAAGGGATAAGATAGGCAAGTGGGACCTCATTAAACTGACAAGCTTCTGCAAAGCCAATGAAACCATCAAGAGAGCAGGGAGACAGCCAACAGACTGGGAAAAAGTATTTGCCAACTACAGGTCTGATAAAGGCTTAATATCTTGGATGTATAAGGAACTCAAACGTGCTGAAAAGAAAAAAAACAAACAACTCCATTATAAACTGGGCAAAAGATATGAACAGACACTTCAAAAAGGAAGATATCCGAGCAGCCAACAGATACATGAAGAAATGTTCAACCTCACTAATCATCAGGGAGATGCAAATCAAAACCACACTGAGATATCACCTAACTTCAGTCAGAATGGCAATTATCAATAACTCAAAAAAAAAAAAAAAAAACAGTTGCTGGAGAGGGTGTGGTGAAAAGGGAACTCTTCTACACTGTTGGTGGGTGTGTAAACTAGAGCAGCCTCTGTGGAAAACAGTGTGGTGATTCCCAAAAGATCTAAACATCAACCTCCCATATGACCCTGCAATCCCCCTACTGGGAATATACCCTGCAGAACTCAAATCACTCTATCAAAAAGATACCTACACACGTATGTTTATAGCAGCATTGTTCACAATAGCAATAACCTGGAAGCAACCATGTTGCCAATCAAAAGAGGACTGGATTTAAAAAATGTGGTACATATATATGATGAAATACTATGCAGCCACAAAAAAGAACAAAATCATGAATTTCACAGCAACCTGGATGGAACTAGAGTCTATAATACTGAGTGACCTCTCACAAAAACAAAGATCTGAGTATCACGTTCCCACTCATATACTGGACCTTGATCAGCCAACGCTCTACCATAAGAAAATGACTGACAGTGGTGGGAAACTATGGGGGGGAGGGGAAGGGGGATGGGACTAATGGTAGTAAACATCTGTCTGGGGATGGGGAGACACCTGTTATCAACAAGGGGGCCTTAATGAAGCATATTTGTATACCTAACTCTTAACTGTACCCCACAATATCATAATAAAAATATTGATAAAAAAATAAAATAAAATAACAGTTGTTGGAGAGGGTGTGGCAAAAAGGGAACACTTCTACACTGTTGATTGGAGTGTAAACTAGTAACCTCTATGGAAAGCAGTGTGGCGATTCCTAAAAGCTCTAAATATCAACCTCCCATATGACCCTGCAATCCCCTACTGGCATATACCCTGAAGAACTCAAATCACTCTATAAAAAAGATACCTGCACACGAATATTTACTGCAGCATTGTTCACAATAGCAAGAACTTGGAACCAACCATGCTGTCCATCAAAAGAGGACTGGATTAAAAAAATGTGGTACATATACATGATGGAATACTATGTAGCCATAAAAAAGAACAAAATCATGATTTTCACAGCAACCTGGATGGAACTAGAGTCTATAATACTGAATGACCTCTCACAAAAACAAATATCTGAGTATCATATGTTCTCACTCATATAGTGGACCTTGATCATCCAATGTACTATCATAAGAAAATGACTGACAGTGGTGGGAAACTATGGGGGGGAGAAGAAGGAGGATGGGAATAATGGTAGTAAACATCTGTCTGGGGACGGGGAGACACCTCTTATCAACAAGGGTGCCTGATCGAAGCATATTTGTATACCTAACCCTTAACTGTACCCCACAATATCATAATACAAATATTGATTAAAAATATTCTTGAAAGTTTATTCCATATATATTTTGCATCTGAGATTTAAATTAAAATAAATAAATTATGTATGCTTTTTTCCCCTTCCTTTCTTTTCCTCCACCTCCCTCATCCCTCCCTTCCTCCCTTCTTCTCTCCTTCTCTCCCTTCCTCTCTCTCTCCCTTCCTCCCTTCTTTCTTCCATTGTTCTTTCTCTAATTTATTTATTCATTTGTCCACCTGCCTGACAAATGACACTAAATTCAAAACCTTAATTGGAAAAAAAGATAACCTTGAAGTGTGCAGTTTCTAAAACAAGCTGGTGCTTTACAAAGAAAAGAAATTATTCTCACTTAAAGAAAACAGCAAAGTTACAGTTTGCACTTATCATCAATAATTGCCTGCCCAAGCTGCCACACCTCAAAGTAAGAGCTGGACAGCTTCCTACAGGTAACTGTGACATAAATAGCTCACTCCATTCCCTTCCAGCATAGCCATGCCATATTTCTCTCTTATAAAAGGGGCACAATGGGTCCATGTTAAAATCAGGGCAAAAGAGGCTTGTTTTATAATTATTTTTATTTTGTTTTTAGTTGTGTGTATGTGTGTGTGTGTGTGTGTAGGGGTCTCACTCTGTTGTCCAGTCTGGTGTGTAGTGGCATGATCACAGCTCACTGCACCCTCAACTTCATGGGCACAGGCAAGTCTTCTGCCTAAGCCTCCAAAGTAGCTGGGACTATGAAGGCACATGCCAGCACATCCAGCTAATTTTTTGATTGCTTGTAGAGATGCAGTTTCATCATGTTGCTCAGACTGTTCTCAATCTCCTGGACTCAAGTGATCCTCCTGCCTCAGTCTCCTAAAGTGCTGGGTTTACAAGTGTAAGCCACTATACTCAGCCCTCTTTTATAATTAGTTTTAATAGAATTTTGAGGTGTAAAAATAATAAATGTTATTTTAGAATGTTTCAAATAAAAGATAGAAATAAAATGAGAAAGAATCTGCAGTTCTACTGTCTACCTATAACTGCAGTTAATATGCTGGCATATATCCTTCCATGTTTATTATCATACATACATATGAAATATAAGTTTACACTGTATGAAACATTTTGCAAGCCTCCTTGTATTATCATAAAAATTATTTTTTCAAGCTTTTGATAAATCCAACATCCCTTCTTGATAAAAACTGTCAAACACCTAGGTATAGAAGGAGAATCTATATCAAAATAGTAAGCGCCATCTATGAAAAAACCACAGCAAACGTATTTCTAAATGGACAGAAACTAGAAATATTTTCCCTGAAAACTGGAACAAGCCTGCCCACTCTCACCCCTCTTGTTCAATATTGTGTTGGAAGTCCTGGCTCAGAAAATTAGACAAGAGAAGGACATCAGGGGTACCCAAATAGGAAAAGAGAAAGTCAAGTTATCCCTCTTTGCTGATGATATGATCCTATACCTTAAAAATCCAAGAGAATCTGTCAAAAACCTGTTTGCATTGATAAAGGACTTTGGCAAAGTCTCAGGGTACAAAATAAAGGTGCAAAAGACAGTTGCATTCCTATACACAAACAAAAAGCAGGCAGAGACTCAAATAAAAAGCACAACCCCATTGACAATAGCCACCAAAAAAATGAAATATGTTGGCATCTTCCTAACCAGAGAAGTGAAAGACCTTTACAATGAGAATTATAAAAGGCTGCTCAAAGAAATCCCAGAGGAGACAAACAAATGGAAAAATATTCCATGCTCATAAATAGGAAGACTCAACATTGTTAAGATGTCCAGCCTACCAAAGGCAATCTACAGATTCAATGCAATACCCATTAAGTTACCAACATCGTTCAACTCAGACCTGGAAATGACAATACAGAAATTCATATGGAAACATAAACGATCATGAATAGTCAAAACAACCCTTAGAAAAAGAAACAAAGAATAAGGTATCACACTTCCAGACTTCAAACTTTACTATAAGGCTACAGTAATCAAAACAGCCTGGTATTGGTACAAGAACAGGCACATAGACCAATGGAACAGGATAGAGATTCCAGAAGCAAAGCCTCAATTCCTCAACCAACTCATTTTTGACAAAGCCTCCAACAAAAATACTGGGGAGAGGAGAACCTATTCAGTAAACGATGCTGGAAAAACTGGCTGACCACATGCAGAAGATTGAAACAGGACCCTTACCTATCACCATACACAAAAATTAACTCTAAATGGATCAAAGACCTAAATGTAAAAATCACCTATAAGAATCTTAGAAAGTGCATGAGATACCCTTATGGAAATTGGAACTGGGAACCAATTCCTATTCAGAACCCTAAAGGTCAATACCTTAAGAAATAAGGTAGATAAGTGGGACCTCATCAAATTAGAGCTTCTGCAAAGCAAAAGAAACCATCAAGAGAGCAGGGAGACAGCCCACAGAATGGAAAAAAAATATTTTCCAACTGTATATCTGCCAAAGGCCAAACATCTAGGATCTACAAGGAACTCAAAAGTGCTAAAAGGACAAAAACAATTAGCTTTAAAAAGTGGGCAAAAGACATGAATAGGCACTTCTCAAAACAAGATAAATGGCCATCCAACAGACACATGAAAAAGTTCTCAGCCTCACTCATCATCAGAGAAATGCAAATCAAAACCACATTGAGATACCACCTAACACCAGTGAGAATGGTCATCATTAATAAAACAAACAACAACAGGTGGTGGCGAGCATGTGGAGAAAAAGGAATGATTCTACACTGCTGGTGGGAATGCAGACAAGTACAACCTCTTTGGAAGATAGTGTGGCGATTTCTCAAAGAACTAGAAATTGACCTTCCATATGACCCAACAATTCCCCTATTGGGAATATACCTAAATGAATTCAAATTGTTCTACAAAAAAGATACCTGCACATGTATGTTTGTTGCAGCTCTATTCAAAATAGCACAAACATGGAACCAACTGTGTTGCCAATCAAAGCTGAACAGGATTAAAAAATGTGGTACATATACACAATGGAATATTATGCAGCCATAAACAAAAAAATATAGGAGTTTTGCAGCAACTCGCATAGATTTGGAGTCGATCATACTCAGTGATTTATCACAAAAACAAAGAACTGAGTTCCACATGTTTTCTCTCATAAGTTGACCTTGAATAATTACAATACTATAAGAGAGCGATTGGCAGTAGTGGGAAGCAGGGGGGGAGGGACTGGCAGTTGAGGGAAACTGCTATGGGAGGGAGGGGCATACCTCATCAACAAGGGTAACTGCATGATCAATATTTATACACATAACCCTGAAATGTACCCCACATCTTTATAATAGCAATTTTTTAAAAGGAATTAAAAAATTATTTTTTTCTCTTTCTTTCAAAAACCACATTATTGAGGCATGACTGACATACAAAAGGCTACAGTTATGTAATGTAAGTAACTTGATGAATTTGGAGATAAGTACATCCCTTGAAACTATCACCACAATAAATGCCATAAACATATCCATTACCTCCAAAAGTTTTCTCTTGCTTTCCTATTTCACTTTTTTTGTGCTAAAAATACTTAACACAAGAGCTAACTTTTTAGAGATTTTTAAGTACCGCTAATCCTTGAACAACATGTATGTCAATGATATATTTATAACTTTCATTCCTCCAAAACTTAACTAATACTCTACTGTTGAACAGTAGCCTTATTGATAAAAGTCATTGATTTAGCATATGTTTTGGATGTTATATGTGTTAAATATTGGGCTCTCACAATAAAGTAAGTTAGAAAAAATGCTAAGAAAATTGTAAAGCAAATAATATATATTCACTATTCTTTCAATAGAAGTGGATTATCATAAAGATCTTCCTCTTCATTGTTTGCACCTCGAGTAGGCTGAGGAGAGAAGGAAAAGGAGAAGTTGGTCTTGCTGTCTTAGGGTGGCAGAGATGGAAGAGGTGGAGGAGGTGTAAGGGGAGGCAACAGAGGCAAGAAAGGCAGGCACACTCAGTGTAATTTTATGGAAAACTATCATCATTTCAGTCTAACATTTTTGCTATTTCATTTCTCTAAAAAATGTTTCTATGTGATACTAATTCTTGTATCATTCCCTTTAACTTCAGTGCCCATTTCATAGAAGAGCCCATCTTGTCAAAGAAGGCAAAAGGTGTCATGAATAATAGGAGCCCTTCTGCCAGATTGCCTAATGTCAATTTGTTTTCTGGCCCTCCTTATTCTATATCTTCTTCCTCATTGTCTGGCAATGATTTGGAAGCACTCATCTTCTGTTAATTACTCTGTTGGAGTGTCTACTTACTCTGGAATTTCTCTAGTATTCATGTCTTGAAGCCCTTCTGCCCTCACATTTTTTCTGCCATATACTCAATCTCTTTTATGATTCCCTTAACTAGCTCTGTTGTAAATACTGTGAAGTAATGCACAACATCTGGATACAGTTTTCTCTAGCAGCTATTTATTATTTGGAGCTTTATGGCTTTCACAGCTTTTTCTGTAATAGGGATGGCAACTTCAATAATGTAATCCTTCCAGACATTCATGATGTTCTCTCTATTGGGGTTCTCTTCCACAGCATTCAAAGTCCTTTCCATTCAGTACCTGTGTAATGAGCCTTAAAAGTCATTGGGACCATTTCTTTACAGGCTGAAAGAGACATTGTGTTTGGGGCAAGAAGAACACTGATGCCTTCAGTATTGACATCTGAGGTTCTGGGTGGCCAGGGACATTGTTCCATAGCAAACAAACTTTAACATGTAGTTACTTTCTGGCAAGGTATTTCTTGACTTCAGAGACAAAAGCATCAATGGAGTCAATCCAGGAAAGAATTTTCATGTCTAGACATCCTGTGCATATCCAAAAGACTGACAGCTGGTGTTTCTCTTATGCAACAAAACTCCAGAGTTAGCAGTTGTATAGGTGCGCATGGTCATGTTCATAAACTGACAGCATTTACATCTAACAGCAGAGTTGGCCTAGTCCTTCCTGCCTTAAATCTTGGTGCTCACTTTTCCTCCTTACTAATAAATGTTTGTGCCCCTCCCCCAGAATAGGACAGACCTCTACATTAAAAGCCTGTTCAAGTAGATGTTCTTTCTCCTCAATGGTTTCTTAATTGCATCTAGGAACTTACCTACTGCTTCTTGGGCAACAGAACCTGCTTCTCCTGTTATCTTGACATTTTAAAATACCAAACCTGTTTCTAAAATTATCAAACCAATCTTTACTGGCATTAAATTCTTTTTTCTTTTTTTCTTGTGTTAGATTATTACTCTGTCACCCAAGCTGGAGTGTAGTGGCACACTCATGGCCTCTACATCCTGGACCTACAGGGCTCTGGAAATCCTTCCACCTCAGCCTTCCAAGTAGCTAGGACTGCAGATGTGTACCACCACACCTAGGTTTTTTTAAACTTATTGTAGGGATGAGCTCTTCCCAAGTTACTTAGACTGTCTTGAAACTCTGGGCTCGGGTAATCCTCTCACCTTGGTCTCCCAAAGTTCTGGGATTAT
>NW_007002169.1:0-740 GCF_000164805.1 Carlito syrichta
GTGTAGAGGCTATCCTACAGGGTGGTGCCAATGCAACCCCAAAGGTTCTTAAAGTAGAAAAGGGAGACAGGAGAGGAATTCAGAATGGTTCCCTGTGAGAAAGACCTGACCCACTGTGGCTGGCATTGAAGATTCAGGAAGGGGCTATGAGTCCAGAAACATAGGCTGCTTCTAGAAGCTGGAAAAGACAAGGGTGCGGATTCCTCCCCTGAGCTTCTAGCAATAAGTGCAGACTTGCTGATACTTTGAATACCACTTAGTGAGACCTATGTTGGATACCTTGAATGCTACCCTGTGTGCTCATGTTGGATTTGTAGTCTACAGAACTGTAAGACAATAAATCTGTGTAATTTAAACCACCAAGTTTGTAGGCATTAGTTACAGCAGCAATGGGAAATGAACATAGCAGGGACTAAGTCTAAGTTACTCATTACAGTATCTCTTGTACCGGACACACATGAATGTTTGTGGAACGAATAAATGAATGAATAAATGAATGGAACTACTTGTTATGCAGATATACATCAACTAGAATCTGATTGACATGTTCTTTTGCACAGGTATTGTCTTACAGTAATTGAAGTTCAAAATACTGACCCCAGCCGGGCTCGGTGGCTCAGCCTGTAATCCTGCACCTTGGGAGGCTGAGGTGAGTGGATTGCCTGAGCCCGTGGGATCGAGACCCGCCTGGGCCCCTTGGTGAGACCTCATCTCTATAATAAATCAAAAAAATTAGCTGG
>NW_007002170.1:0-798 GCF_000164805.1 Carlito syrichta
GTCTAATTCCTTCTGGCCTATAGTGTTTCTGCAGGTAAATCTATAGCAATTCTGATTGGGCTCCCCCAGTAGGTAGTCTGCCCTCTTTCCCTTGCTGTCTTGAGGATTTTTTTCTTTTATGCCTACTTTGTGTAGGCAAATTCTTATATGCCTAGGGGTTGAACTTCTCATAAGATGTCTTGCAGGCATTCTCTGGATCTCTTGTGCTTGTATAGTCATCTCTCCACCCAGATGAGGGAGGTTTACTTGAATGATCTCATGGAATGTTTGTTCCAAAGTGTTTTCCATTTTTCATCTCTCCACCCAGATGAGGGAGGTTTACTTGAATGATCTCATGGAATGTTTGTTCCAAAGTGTTTTCCATTTTTCTTCCTATTTCAGGTATTTTGATCAGATATAGGTTTGGTTTCTTGATTAAATCACACATCTCTTGGAGAATTTTCTCTTTCTTCTTAAGTTTTTTTCTATATTTTTAATAGTTTGGATAATTCCATAATTTGATCTTCCAATTCTGGGATTATGTTTTCTGCTTGGTCAATTCTGCTTCCTATGCTTGTCATTTTGTTATTTATTTCTTGGATGGAGTTCTTTATTTTTGTTATTTTTAAGTATGTTTTCTTGATACTGTCTAGCCCCTTTGCAATTTTATTTAGTTTTAGCTCTTGCATTTCTTGATTTTTATTCATTCTGTCCAATGATTCTCTGATCTCTGTAAGTACCTTCTAGGTACTGGTATTCTGGGAAATAGCCATTGTTTTGCTCCAGTAGCTGTTCTTTCTAGCACTGACCCTTTGCTGG
>NW_007002171.1:0-748 GCF_000164805.1 Carlito syrichta
GGAAGCCGGCTGGGCTCGGTGGCTCAGCCTGGAGTCCCGCGCCTTTGGGAGGCTGAGGTGAGTGGATTGCCTGAGCCCGCGGGTTCGAGACCCGCCTGGGCAGCGAGACCTCTTCTCGACTATAAATAAAAAAATCATCCGGGCGTGGTAGCGCATGCCTGTAATTCCGGCTACTATGAAGGCTGAAGCGGAAGGATCGCGGGAGTTTTCAGGTCGAGGCTGCGTGGCATATTAATATAAATTAGTAGTGGGTGACTAGCATTCAAGTAGTTTGTATGCAATATGCGATATTTCATGATGCATAAAAGATGAATCTGAAGAGTTTAAAAACATTATCTGACAAAATGTGAGAGTAAGAAAGAGCATTATTTAAAAATTAATATCTTTTTCACATAATGTATAATTTTAAGCATATATATTTATATCTAACTGGATAAACTAAACATAATAAATAGAATGTGACACCTTTGCATCTCTAGAAGTTTACATATTTATCTTTATGAATTCAAATGCTTTTTGGCTATGTTCTCACACAGAAAGGTGGGGAGTATCCTATATTCAGGTCACTTTATATCCAGGTATAGTCTATATCTGTATAGTCTATATCCAGGTATAGTCTATATCCAGGTATAGTCTTTATCCGTCCAGATGGAAGGGTCAAAGACACATAAAGAAAGTATTAGAGATGGATCTGAGTGCTTTCTTTTATGTGTGACTAGGCCTATTATTTAACTTAATTTACATACAA
>NW_007002172.1:0-716 GCF_000164805.1 Carlito syrichta
TAATTTGTTGATTTATTGTAGAGATGAGGTCTTGCCAAGTTGCCCAGGCTATCCTCCAACCCGTGGACTCAAGCAAACCCCACCTTGGCCTCCCAAAGTACTAGGATTACAGACTTGAGTCACCACTCCCCACCTTAAATTTGTGGGTTCTTAACTCAGTACTAATGAGTCAAAAACTTATGGTAGCGATTGGATTGAGGGGTGGGCAATGATATTCTATGTGATGAAATTTCTGGACTTAACCACTCATATAGATAGGACACATGCCAATTCAACATAGAGAATGCTTCATGTGAAAATGAAACATCTTTAATATTTTCTATGTTAACAAATCACCAACTTTTCTTTGATAGCGGGAATCTGAAACTCATTCACATAAAGCAGAAATTCCCAGAAAACATTCTACAAAGAAACCATATGATATCCTTAGTATGAAATAGGGATTGTGTTTTTAAGACAGTGCTCACCTAGAAAAGCCGCATTTCTATGGCTCTCTAAACATCATGTTCTGGTGCAATATCTGCTGAGTGGGGTCTAGACATTCCCACTCCTCTGGAGAGAATTCTATTGCCACATCGTTGAATGTCAACAGCTCCTGAAAACAACAGCAATACATGTTTACCAAGTGAACCACTCTCTACGAAAAGCAAGCATAAAGAGAACATGGCCCAGCTGATATGACAACTAGAATTATGCAATAAGTTGTAACACAGAAA
>NW_007002173.1:0-714 GCF_000164805.1 Carlito syrichta
TACCTCCTCTATTCTGGGTGTCACAGTGCTTGGACCTTCTCAAAGGGTGCACCATTGACTGTGCCTCCTATGAGATTGGTGCTTCAGTGACTAGCCATCTTCTGTGATGGGTGCTGTAGTTAAAGCCCACTCCTATGATGGGAGTCCTAGGAACTAAACCTCTTCCAAAATAGGCCGCCCATGTGATTAACCCTCCTATGTGATGTGTGACCATCTTCTTGGCCTCCACCATAATGTTTGTACCAGTGACTGTCCTTCCTCTTTGATGGGTATCCCGGTGTCTTTGCCTTTTTTTACTAGGAACTTATTTCATAGAAACTGCACTTTGATTGGTACCCTAGTGACTGGCTGTCCTCCATTTGGGTTCCTCAGTTAATAGCCCTTCTGTATAATGAGTGTTTCAGTAACTTGGCCTTCTTTATAATTCGTGTCCCAGTGACTAGCCCATCTCTTTGATGAGGGCACGAGTGACTGAATCTCCTCTGGGATGACTATCCCAGTGACTGATTCTTCTCTGCGATAGATGCCACAGTGAATGTATCTCTGCAATAATAGGAGCCCCAGTGACAGGGTCACCACTATGAAAAATTCCCTGATGTCTCATCCTCTGAGATTGCTGCCACACGGATTTTGCCTGCTCTGTGATGAGGGCACAGTCACTGACTTTCTCTATGATTGAAACCCTATTGACTGAGGCCCTCCTAATGGGTATCC
>NW_007002173.1:2107-2967 GCF_000164805.1 Carlito syrichta
TCCCACCAACAGTGTAGGAGTATTCCCTTTTTGCCACATCCTCTCCAACAACTATTATTTTCTGAGTTATTGATAATTGCCATTCTGACTGGAGTTAGGTGGTATCTCAGTGTGGTTTTGATTTGCATCTCCCTGATGATTAGTGAGGTTGAGCATTTCTTCACGTGTCTGTTGGCTGCTCAGATGTCTTCCTTTGTGAAGTGTCTTTTCATATCTTTTGCCCATTTTATAATGGACTTTTTTTTTTCTTTTCAGCAGTTATGAGTTCTTTGTAGCTCCAAGATGCTAAGCCTTTGTCAGACCTGGAATTGGCAAATACTTTTTCCCAGTGTGTAGGCTGTCTTCCTGCTCTATTGATGGTTTCTTTGACTTTGCAGAAACTTGTCAGTTTAATGAGGTCCCACTTCTCTATCTTATCCCTTATGGCCTGTGAGTTTCGAGTTTTGCTCAGGAATTGGATGCCACTTCTAATTTTCATGAGGGTGTGTCCTTTATTTTCTAAGGTTCTTATGGTTTGAGCTTGTACATTTAGGTCTCTGATCCATTTGGAGTTAATTTTTGTGTCTGGGGATAGATAAGGGTCCTGTTTCAATCTTCTGCATGTGGTCAGCCAGTTTTCCCAGCACCATTTACTGAATAGGTTCTTCTCTCCCCAGTGATAGGTGGTGGAGACTTTGTCCAAGATGATTCTGTTGAGAAATTGAGGTTTTGTTTCTGGGATTTCAATTATATTCCATTGATATATATGCCTGTTCCTGTACCAATACCAAGCTGTCTTGATGATTATAGCTTTATAGTAAAGTTTGAAGTCTGGTAATGTGATACCACCCTGCTTTTTGTTGTTGCTGTTGTTGTTGTTG
>NW_007002174.1:0-537 GCF_000164805.1 Carlito syrichta
AGGTCAAGTGTCCATATTACATCGAGTTCACCGCTCAGGGCGGGTTTCCTCTCCCGGGCTTGACTCCAGAATTCAGACGGTGGGGTGCCCAGAGAGGAGTCCGTGGGCTGCAGGAGAGGACACTGATCCTTCCGGGCAATGTAGAGTCTTGGGGTGGAGCCACGCGACCCAGATGCGGGCTCAGCAGCCTGCGGGCAGGAATAGGGCGAGGGCCAGGTGAACCAATTTAGCGAGGAAGAAACTGAGGAAATTGCCCATGGCGAGCGGGCTGTGCGCCTGCGGTCGCCAGTAGGGTCAGCCATGGAGACGCGTCCCCGAGCGACCAACCCCTCTCTCAGTCAAGCACACAATGGCCAGCCCCGCGCCTGTGACGTCTCAATGGGGCTCGTGACACGGACGGGGAGGGTCAGGAGGGTGCGTGGGTCCAGCCGAGCACCCAGAAGAGGCAACAACGGGCACCGCGAGAGGCCGTCAACCGCCGGCGCACTTGGACTTTCTAGCATCCGCGGACTTGCTGTTGCAGCTTGTGGGTGATCG
>NW_007002175.1:0-868 GCF_000164805.1 Carlito syrichta
TCCAAAGAATAAGTGGAAATTGAAATGAATACAGTACCAATTACAATAGCACTCAAAAAAAAAAAAAAAAAAGAAAGAGGATGACTTGGGTAGAGAGTTAACAAAAATATGTGCCAGATCTGTATGCTGAAAATTATTTGAAAACCCATTGAGAAATTTTAAAAAGCTAAATAAATGTAGAAATGAGCCATGTACATGGATTGAAGACTTTGTACTGTCAAAGTATAAATTCTCCCCATTGTAATCTATAAAATTAGTATATTCCCAACCTAAATCTCTGCCAAGCTTTCAGTAAACATCAGCAAGTTGACTTTAAAACTTATAGGAAAAGACAAGGAAAGCAGAACTTTTAAAACTGCAACTGCAAGACAGTACAGCACTGGTGAAAGTATAGACACACTGATTACTGGAACAGAAAGGAGAATCTAGAAACAGACTCACATACATAAAGTCAATTGATTTTGGACAAAGGTACAAATGCAATTAAGTTGAAAAAGGACAATTTTTTTTTTTTTTTTTTTTTCATTAATCAGTAGTTTTTATTATGGTTTTGTGGGGTACAGTTAAGGGTAGGTGTACAATGACGTTTCATTCAGGCACCCTGTAGATAAGAAGTGTTTTCCCATCCCCCGACAGATATTTGCTACTGTTAATCCCATCCCCCTCCCCCCCGTAGTTTCCCAGTACCATCCGTCATTTTCTCATAGTATTGCATTGGATGTTCAAGGTCCATTATATGAGTGAGAACATGTGATATTCGGATTTTTGTTTTTGTGAGAGGTCACTCAGTATTATAGACTCTAGTTCCATCCAGGTTGCAGCGAAATTCATGATTTTGTTCTTTTTTATGGCTGCGTAGTATCCATCG
>NW_007002176.1:0-800 GCF_000164805.1 Carlito syrichta
CAGCACAATGAAAAGAGTTAATCACAGTAGACGATATACTTGAAAATTGCTGAGAGTATATTTTAAATGTTCTCACCTCAAAAAAATAAATGATAAAGCCAGGAGCGGTGGTTCAGCCTGTAATCCCAACAATTTTGAAGGTCGAGGAAAGAGGATTGCCTGAGCCTGGAGGTTCGAAACCAGCCTGGGCAACTTAGTGAGACCTTGTTTCTCTAATAAATCACAAAAATTAGCCAGGTGGCGTGTGCCTGTAGTTCCAGCTACTTGGAAGGCTGAAGTGGAAGGATTGCCTAAGCCCAGCAGGTCAGGGCTGCGGTGGCCGTGAGCATACCCCTGCACTCCAGCCTGGGCAACAGAGTGAGACTCCAACTCAAAAAAATTAAAAATAAATGAGAGTTATGTGAGGTGATTGATATGTTAACTCAATCATGCTACACATTATATATAAAACATCATTTGTACACTATATATATATATATATATATATATACACACACACACAATTTTTATTTGTCAATTAAATAAACAAATTACTAAAAATAATAATACAATAAAGTTCATCTGGCTGGGTGTTTCCCAAAGTTGGTCAAAAAAATAAGAAAACCTTTATGTGCAGGTATGGCAAAAATTGAAATAATGTGAATAATGATTTGAATTTTATCTTTAACCTTTCTGATCTTACCAAAGCCCAGAGAGGTCAGATGACTTTCTCAAGATCACACAGAAGACCCCAGTGTTCAACAACTCAATCTGATATCTTCAGTTATATATGTGCTTAATAATTTTTCTTTAAAATACTG
>NW_007002177.1:0-708 GCF_000164805.1 Carlito syrichta
AGGAGTATGAGACAGCACGATTAAGGCAAGTAGTATCAGACAGCACTAACAAGGCAAGTAGTATCAGATGGCACTAATAAGGAAAGGAGTATCAGACGGCACTAACAATGCAAGTAATATCAGACGGCACTCACAACGCAAGTAGTATAAGACGACACTAAGAAGGCAAGTAGTATCAGACGACACTGAGAAGGCAAGGAGTATCAGACGACACTAAGAAGGCAAGGAATATCGGACCACACTAAGAAGACAAGTACTATCAGACGACATTTAAACACAAGTAGTATCAGACGGCACCAGGAAGGCAAGTAGGATCACTCGGCACTAATAAGGCAAGAAGGATCAGATGGCACTTGTCGGTGACCTGCACTGACCAGGGAAGGGTTAGGACCGCACTGGTGAATCAGAACGGAGAGAAGAAAACTACTCGGAGGCAGCTCTTCTGGGAACAGTCTGGCCAAGACTGAAGCCGATTTTATTCAAACCTTTTCCAACTTATATACCATTTTCTATACCCTCCAGCAATGTGATAATCACTCACTGGGGGCGTACAAGTTTCGTGCTTTACAAACTATGCATCACAAGACCACCACGAGATCTGCAATTTCCAAGCAAACAATTCAAATTCCATGATGCCTGCCGTGCTTACATCAAGGTCACAGGTGCACAATTTCAATACAAATCGTTCAAAGTGTTTTCCATAATGGT
>NW_007002178.1:0-765 GCF_000164805.1 Carlito syrichta
GAAGTGTTATTGATGGGAGGTGGGCATAGTAGGATTCTGGGGATGCTAACAGGCTTCTTTTTCTTGATCTTCAGATTTGTTTTATACGTATATTCAGTTTATATAAATTTGTTGAGCTACATGTACTTATATGCACTTCTATGTTCATATTCACTTATCTATATGTATTTACAGCAAATAAGTGAGCTTTAGAAAGCAAACATCCAAAATAATTAAGATAATTTTGAAGAAAAACAAAATACCCTATCAGACATTAAGACTTATAAAGCAACAGTAAATAAGACAATGTGGTAGTGATGGGCAGAATAGAGTTCCCAACAGACCAATACATATAGAGAAATTTCACAAGTCATAGAGACAACTCCTAAAACTTTACAAACCAGCCAAAGAGATAGCTATTAAATTAGTGGTGTTAAGAGAACTGGTTTTCTATTTTTTTTTAAAGTTCCCTACTTACATCATATACAAAAATTAATTCCTGATGAGTGAAAAACTATATAAGAAAATAAAGTCTTTTCAATATTTAGAAGAAAATATAATAAAATATTTTTATGGCTTTGGAGCTTAAGAAGAATTTCTCATGCAATGTTTCAAAATGCAAACAAAGGGGAAAATGTTTCAATTATAGCATATTAATTTTAAGATATCCTGTTCACTAAAAGCAACATTAAAAGATAAATGCAGGTGTAGAAAATATTTTCTTTTTCTTTTTTTTTTTTTTTTGAGTTGGAGTCTCACTCGGTCGCCCAGACTGAACTGCAGTGG
>NW_007002179.1:0-715 GCF_000164805.1 Carlito syrichta
CTCCCCCCTCCATGCCAAAGAACTCAATACAACTATTTTCGCTTTGAATGAGCCAAAAGAATGTGGTGGGGAAACATGTTTATTTCCGCCCCCCCGAAGTGGTGCTTGTATATAAAATGTTGCTCAACATTGTTCTTGATAGATTATATCCTCCAAGGGTTCTTCTAGCTTTAAACTTTGTGATTGCATAAAAAGATCAGTGAGAAACTTCTCTTTGCATCACCACATAATATACCCTGAGGTCAGCACCACACATGGCATTGTATGTAAATATTTGATGAATAACTAATGAATATATTTTGGCCTATCTATAACCCTTGTCCTCTAATTGCTCACTTAGGGGGACCCAATAGAGAGCAACCTTAAGTGGCAATTAGATTTTAAAGTCATCACATAGAGAAATAATCACGTAGAGTTAAAATTTTCCCTAAAAATCTTCTTGGCTAGGCACAGTGGCTCATGCCTATAATCCCAGCACTTCGTGAGGCCAAGGTGTGAGGATCACTGGAGGCCAGGAGTTTGAGACCAACCTGGACAACATAACCAGACTCCACCTCTACACACACAAAAAAATGAAAAACCTGCCAGACATGGGAGTACATGCTTGTAATCCCAGCTACTAATGAGGCTGAGTGGGAGAATCCCTTGAGTTCAGGAGTGCAAGGCTTCAGGGAGCTAATGATCACACCATTGCACTCCAGTCAGGGCAACAGAA
>NW_007002180.1:0-800 GCF_000164805.1 Carlito syrichta
TGGGGTTGATGGCCTGAGCACGCCAGGTGGAGTCTGCGGTGGCCTTGAGCATTCCCCTGTGCTAAGGCCAGGGAGACAGAGTGGCACTCCGAATCAAATAATAATAATTACCACCATGGACACCCCTGCCACCAAGCATGAGGAGTCACGCTCAGTGTTGGGAGAGGAAAAGGAACTTTCTAGCCAGTCATTCATGAGAGGTTTCAAAGGTGGACACTAGGCATGTCTGTCCCATGCCTTCAGCCACGTGCCACTGAAGTCCTGCCTCCACAGTCGTGCCCCATGGCAAAGACACATGTGAGTTCATGGTACTGATGGCCCCGAGCTAGGGCAGCCATAATGCACAGAGCAATTAAGGTGGTATGGCAATGCAGCAGCAAGTGAAGTTTCCGGTCACCCATTCTGCCACCTTCGGATGGGGGAGGGCCCATTTCTCTCATGATCACTTCATCATCACCTGCTCACTCGGACCTTTCCCTGGGGAGCTGGGGACACCCATCATGATGCATGAGGGAGGCATCTTTTTTGTGGCCAGAGTCTCTATTGGCCAGGCTGGGGTGCGGCATCAGGATCGTGGCTCCTGGGGCCTCGACCTGTGGGGTACAGGTGGCCCTCCTAACTCGGCATTCTAGCATCCAGGACTCTGGGGATCACCATGCCTGACTCGATTTTGGGGATCTATCACTGAGATGAGGTCTGGCCACAAAGCCCGGGCTGATCTCAACCCATGAACTCAGCAGCCTCCCACTTAGACACCCAGGGCAGAGGGCTGATGGTTGTGAGCCACAGTGTCCAGCCTG
>NW_007002181.1:0-716 GCF_000164805.1 Carlito syrichta
AACTAATATGCTCATTCCATTTCTGGCAATAGTAATTTGTGTCTTGTTTCATTTATTTCTGGTTATCCTGGAGAGAAATTTATAGATTTTAGTAAGCTTAAACATACACCCACACACAAACACACACACACACACACAAACACACACACACACACACACACACACACACACAGAGATTTTACATGTATTGATTTTTTGTTTTCATTGTAATTGATATTTGCTATGTTATATTTTTTATTTGCTTGCTTTAAACCTAAATTAGAAATTTTTATTTAGTTTTCTAAGATGGATGGGTAAATTGATTCTATTTTAATTCTCATTTAATTTACAATGTTTTAAACATTTCTTTCTTTGGGGCATCTTTTTTGCCCTTTGTGTTATTTAGAAGTGTGTTTTTTATTCTTCAAATATTTAGGCATCATTCAGCTATATATTTCTGTTGTTCATTTCCAATTAATTTGATTGCATTATGTGGACTTATTTTGCATAATTCTTTTTATAAAAATATTAAATGTACATTTTATGACCCAGAATTTAGTCCATCTTTGTGGCTATCCTATGTGAACCGGGAATGATGTATATTTTAGTTTTTAAATATTCTATAAATGTTGATGTGTTGATTGGTAATATCAATAAAGTATACTATGGTTTAATAGATTTAATACACGCTTATTTTATCAATATCAGTTATTGAGGAGAATGTTGAAGTTTGTAGG
>NW_007002182.1:0-725 GCF_000164805.1 Carlito syrichta
TTCCTACTTGGGGAAGGGAGGGCATGACTGTCAAACCATTGGAAGCCTGGCCAGGCAACTCATGCCTGTCTCCTCAGAACTTGGGGAGGCTAAGATGGGAAAATGGCCAGAGCCTGGGAGGTGAGACAAGGCTGGACACCATAGCAAGCCCCTGCCTTGACCTCAAGCAAAACCCAAAATTACTTGTGTGATGGCAGGCCTCAGTGGGAGGATTGTCTTAGTCCTAGAGTTCAAGACCAGGCAGGAAGACCAGGATGTCAACCAAATGGAAAGCCTGTGATAGCTGCAGTTTTGGAGGCTGAGGTAGAAAGGACCTAGTTGGGTGGTTTGAGAGCAGCCAGGACTACCAAGTAAGGAAACAAAAGAGAGAGAGAGGAAAAGAAAGAAAGAAAGAAAGAAAGAAAGAAAGAAAGAAAGAAAGAAAGAAAGAAAGAAAGAAAGAATGAAAGAGAATCTAAGTCAACAAAGATATCCATTCTCCTGCAATTCTTCTACCTTCAGACATTCACTCCCTGTTACCCCACATACAAGGATCCCCCTAGATTGGCACCTTTCAGCCCAAACCCCCAATGGCTGCCCCTGCTCCATTGCATTAGTGCCCAAGGCTCCCTGGCTGGTTTCCTGCCGGATCTCCTCTCTGAGTTTAGAAATGTGCCTCAGAAGTCCGACCATCCCACTCGGCAATAAGTACTTCTACCAGAAGGCCAGGGACTCTCACCTGGGGA
>NW_007002183.1:0-765 GCF_000164805.1 Carlito syrichta
AAGCCTCCTGCCTCAGCCTCCTAGTGTGTGGACTGATGGCCATGAGAAAGGGTGCCCTGTCTGGACTTGCACATTCTGTCAGTGGGGATGATCCAAAGGAACACCCCAGGATGGAGGCCACCACAACCCATGTAGCCGGGACTGCAGGAGACACCAGGCGAGACTCCACTGTTTGCATTCCAGGGAGCGATGAGGTCTCGCTACCTTGACCAGGCTGGTCTTGAACTCCCAGTTTCCAGTATTCCCCCTCCTCGGCCTCCCAAAGCTACAACCCGATTGTCTGCTGATCCACCATCTGTAGGGAACTCTAGGAACAAGGAAGGTGTCTCCTTCCCAAATGATCTCTGTCTTTTCACAGTGATCCCAACTCCATACACAAATGGATGTTGTTCTTTTTTTTCCTTTATTTCTTTGAGTCAGAGTCTTACTCCATGGCAAAGGCTGGAAAGTGGAGGCTCACTCTCGACCACTGCAGTCTCACCCCAACGGACTTTGGCATGCCTTTACAAGGCGCTCCGAGGAACCGGAATGACAAGTTCATGCCACCACACCAGGCTCATTAGGAATTGAAGGTAGAGATGGGGTCTTGATGAGATTCTAGAGCTTGTATTCACCTGCCAGCTCAGCCCGGTCACTGGCCTTGGCCTCCCAAAGCACTGGGATGATGAATCTGAGCTGCTGAGCTAAGACTCGATCCATCAACAAAACGACCAGAAATCTGGTCCGTCGACCAATGTCTTGACTTCCCAGCACTCTGAGCATTCA
>NW_007002184.1:0-828 GCF_000164805.1 Carlito syrichta
TTCCTTCCTTCCTTCCTTCCTTTCTTCCTTCCTTCCTTCTTTCCTTCCTTCTATCAGCATCATCCATTGCCATCATCGTTACCATGTTCTCCGCTGCTTTTCTCTTGACATCTGCATCAGTAATTTAACTGCAAGCCACAACAAATTACTGAAAGTTAAGTAGAGGAGCAGTTTATTCGAAAGGATATTTTGTAGCTTTCAGTTTGAATACAACCTGGAGAATCAGATTCTGAAGAGCTGTGTTGATGCCAGCTGTATGCTTAGGATGGGTAAGGGATGTGAGTCTGGGGTCAACCGGTCAAGCTCTGGGGCAGAGAGGACCTAGCCCATTGCTTCTAGCCTGTGACCAGCCTACTCCTCTCACCCCAGTGTACCATGCAGATGTTAAGTTTTTCTGTGTGCCAAGACCTAAAAACAGCTGGTAGCCATGAAGAGGAACAAGAAATGGCAGATTTAGTGAGAAAGACTGCAGAGACTTAGTAGATGGTCTTTTTGGGTGTTAGCATCAGGGTAAATGAGTTTTGGACCTTGAGCTCACATGCTGTTTATTCACACGTCAGCTTTCAGGAGAAAATTTTTTCAGTCTAATTCTTGAGCTAAACTTTGTCCATTCCCCGGTCAAGGGAATATGGGGCTCTTTCACTGACTGTCCCTCCAGCATGTCCTCTTACAGGGAAAGGGATAAACTTCTAAAGGAAAAAAAATGACCTAAAGGAAAAGACACAGATGTTAGACAGGCAGAACAACAACGTGTCATGTCAAGTCACTCTACCATCCATAGAAATAACATAAAAATAATGCTTTTATTTTGATACAGTAATCACAGGG
>NW_007002185.1:0-718 GCF_000164805.1 Carlito syrichta
ATCTCAGAGCTTGAGGACCAAAATATAGAAATAACTCAAATTCTTAAAACACAGAAAATAAGCTCAAAAAGACAGAACAAAACCTTCAAGATATGAGCGATTACTTCAAGAGACTGAACCTAAGAGTAATTGACCTTCCTGAGGCAGAAAGAGAGACAGAGACCACACTGGAAAAAACTTTCAATGAGATCATTCAAGAAAACTTACCTTATACAATCAGTGATGCAAAAATTCAAACACAAGAGATTCAGAGAACCCCTGCAAGACAACAAATGAGAAGACTAACTCCTAGACACATAATAATTCGTCTAAACAAAGTAGGTATAAGCCAGGTCCAGCGGCTCAGCCTGTAATCCCGTGCCTTTGGGAGCTGAGGTAAGTGGACTGCCTGAGCCTGCAGGTTCAAGACCCACCTGGGCAGAAAGACCTCATCTCTACAATAAATCAAATATCAGTCAGGCATGGTAGCACATGCCTGTAAATCCGGCTTCTTGGAAGGCTGAGGCAGAAGGATCGCCGGAGCCCAGCAGGTCGAGGCTGCGGTGGCCAGGAGCAGCCACTGCACTCCAGTCTGGACGACAGAGTGAGACTCCAACTCAAACAAATAAACAAACAAAAAACAAAGTAGGCATAAAAGAAAAAATCCTAAAGGCAGTAAGAGAAAAACGCCTAGATCATCATGGAAGACCAATCAGATAGCAGCAGATTTATCTACAGA
>NW_007002186.1:0-485 GCF_000164805.1 Carlito syrichta
GGGATCCAACTGGAGGCACTGAGTACTGACACACCATTCCCTGTCCAAGCTAGAAATAACAGTGAATGCTCCCCCGTGTGGAGGGCAGTAGGACTATCCTGAGGAGAAGAGCCATGGGAGGGGAGTGGAAGAGAAGCAGCTGTTCCAAATGTAAACTCTTGTCCATATAGACGTTCTGAAATTTTCAGAGGGATTTTGTTTTTTCGGTAAAGGTCATGTGTATAGAACAGTGCCTTGGGAGTAAAGGACAAGAGTGTGAACTCATAGGCTCCATATGAACAGACTTTCAGAAGGAAAGTTTCCAAATAGCGGAAGTCAGTAGTTGTGTTACATCACAAATTCTACAAGGTCAGGAATACTTCATTCATGGATTGTACACAGTCCAAGTCAGGTGGTCAGCACCTCATGCAAAATCCAGGATACTATGGTAATACAGGTTTTTTGAAGGATATGGATATTGTTGTTATGAATACATGGGCCATGTC
>NW_007002187.1:0-728 GCF_000164805.1 Carlito syrichta
GCTGGCAGTTCATCAATCTAGTAATAGTGTGTGCCTGTATCCTTCATAACAACCCTATGAGCTAGTTACCAATTTTAATCCTAATATTTCAGTTGAGGAAATAGGCTCAGAGAGGGCCATTGACTTTTATGGGGACACTAAGCAATTAAGTAGCAAAGTAAGATGTCAAACCTACATGTTTCTTTTGGCCTCCTCAGTTCTGAAGTTAGAATTTTACTTTTTAGAGGGCCAGTGTACTCATTGACAATTTTCTGCAGGGAGTGACAGTGATAACACTGGTAGTTAAAGGTTAGTGTTTCAGTGATATTCTGCAGAGATTGAGAGGTAAGGGTCACGTGAAGTGAAGATTAGAGGCATAGAATCAGTTTGGAACTTCTGATAGCAATCTCTGTGTGATAAAATTGATGTAATGAGAAACAAGTTGTTGGCTTTGACAGCAAGGAATTTTTAAGAAGAAGAGAAGAGATTGAACGATGTTTAAAAAGGAGGGATTTATAGAATTTTGTGACAGGCTAGGGAGCATCAAAGAGAGTTCACTTGGACCAAGAGCAATTGCAAAACTAAGAACTGTGTCTGTTCCATCCACGCTCTTCTGGACTGCTCTGCTCCTGTGTGTCTTAGAAAATTCTGCCCTTTAAATAATTCACGTATCACCTCTTACCCAAGTGGCCCAGAAGTGATGTCTCCAATGTGAATGCCTCAGACTTGGGTCTCTCACACTCAACTCG
>NW_007002188.1:0-628 GCF_000164805.1 Carlito syrichta
GATCAGAGGCTCAGCCTGCCATACTGGCCTTTTGGAGTCTGAGGTGAGTGGGCGGCCTGAGCCTGTGGGTTCATGACCAGCTCGAGACACTGGGTTTTAGACCTCATCTCAACCATCAAAAATATATCCAAAGACTTGCTGGGCGTGGTAGCTCAGGCCTCTGACTCCAAATAATAATAATCACCCTCACTGCCACCCCCACCAAGACTCCCTCACAGGGCTAGGAGTCAACCTCATGGAAGGGAGAGGGAAAGTCACTTTTCTGTCTTTCTTTCGTGGGGGGTTTCAGAGGTGGTCACTGGGCACGTCCATCCTGCATCTTCAGCAATGATTCCCAGAAGACTTGCCTCCACCTTCCACACTCATGCCCCATGGGGAAGAGGTGTGTGAGCTCACAGAACAGACAACACCAAGTTAGGGTGGCTGTAGAACACAGAACGATCAAGGTAGTCCAGCAACACTGAATACCAAGCCCACGTTGTGGTCGCCTTGTCTGTGATGTTTGGGGAGGAGGGCCCCTTCCTCTCCTGATCATGCTATCATCCCCTGCCAACAGTGACCTTTCCCTGGGGAGCCATGGATGCCCATCATGACCCGTGGGAGGCGTCTCCATTGGCCGGTCTGGGGC
>NW_007002189.1:0-640 GCF_000164805.1 Carlito syrichta
GGGAGCTTGAGGCTGAAACCTGAGGAAACAACAGGGAGAAGCCACTCCAAGCCTGGATTGGACTCCAGAGCCTTGCCACCAGATCCTGAGATCCAAAGACTATGGTAACTGCTGTGGAGGGAGCTATTGACCCCATTTATGGAAGGAACAACAGCTGGCAGAGAAACCAAGCAGACTCTCTAATGCCTGAGCAGAGAAGTGTTCTAGGGCACCTTTGCAGAACAGCAGACCTGCATTTTGAGACAAGGCACTGATCTCTGAGTTGCACTGAGGCTGTTCTTTGCAACCTCAGAGAACATTGCCACTGGTGTATAAGCCCTGTGGGTAACAGCAGATGTGGAACCCCAGACAATCCACCCTCCACTCTGGTTGGTTTTCTCTTTTCTTTCCTCCTTCTATTTCTCTTTCTTCTTTCTTTCTTTCTTTCTTTCTTTCTTTCTTTCTTTCTTTCTTTTTTTTTTTTTTTTTGCTTGTTTTTTCTTCTTCTTCTTCTTTTTTTTTTCCTTTCCTCTTTTTCTTTATTTCTCCTTCTTTTTCCTTTCTCACCTCTTTTCTCTTTTTATATGTTGTCTTGGACTTAGTAACTATGCAAGCGTACCCACTGTAAAGGTCATATTGTGCAGAAAGGAAAAGCAAGTCC
>NW_007002190.1:0-679 GCF_000164805.1 Carlito syrichta
GTCGAGGCTGCGGTGGCTGGGAGCATCCACTGCACTCCAGGCTTGGTGACAGAGTGAGACTCCAACTCAAAAAAAAAGATTTCTGACTTAAAGTTTATGTGAAAATCTAAAAACCAAAATGGTTACTTTTAAATATTTCTAGATTTTTAAAACCAAATGACTCCTTTCTGGATACAATTATGGGAAACTTTCATTGCATCTGTGAGATCATCTCCCACACACTCATTTACTACAGAAAACGCACAGCTTTTGAACCCTGGAACAAATATATATATAATAAGTTGTCTGTCATTGTGCACAGTGTCAGCTCTCTCTACTGGGTACAAGCAATTTAGTTTCCAAGTATAGAAAATGGAGTTCTGCCTGCAGTCTCATTATATGATGTCTCGTTTAACCATGCTTATAGAAATAGTCATTTTTACATTTCTTATTGTAACTTTATAACCTTCCCCACCTACCCCCTCCTCTAGAAGAAAAGAAGAAACTCATGCAAGTTATACTGAGTTAATAATAATATCCACTGCGACTGAGAGGACAGTAATATAGTATACCATAGACTTAGGTTTTAACAGCATGCTATAACCCAATAAATATGTAATTGGCTTGTGGAAATAGCACAACTGTTTTTAGTTTTCTGTCTTAAAGCATAACCTGTAAATGCTTAAAGTTTCAGTTATGG
>NW_007002191.1:0-763 GCF_000164805.1 Carlito syrichta
AAGTTTTCCAGCCCAGCAGGGAGCTAGACTAGGATCTAGTCTGGCAAGAGGATACATATGACATTTCAAGCCCAAAACTAAGTGGGAACAGCTCTGCCACATGTTAAAAAAGCAGCTCTGTGAGGTTGCTGTCCCCAGTGATACGAGGATATCAGACTGGTACATCTGGGCCCGGGGCTATGGTTTTCAGTGAAGGAGGGACCCCTGGGCTTGGGGTTCAGCCTCTGCTGCCCATCTGATATGGGGAAGGGCTGCATCACCATTGGACAGGGTGTGTGACTATAAAGGAGCAAATTACAGCATTAGAAATACAAATGGCCCACAAATGTATGAAAAGATGACCAAGCACATCAGCAAATAAGGTTATGCTCATTAATATGAGTTACCATGTGTATTAGGGTTCTCCAGAGAAACAGAACCAATAAGATATGTGGCTACATCCATTTATTTACACACACACACAAACACACACACACACACTCACACATTAATTGTGAGACATTGGCTTATGTGATTATGAAGGCTGACCAGTTCTCAGATCTGCAGTTGACAAGTCCTTTCCACAAAAACATATGGAATAATATTTGACCAAAAACTGGGCACCCAGTGGCCCAGTTATGTTGAAATAAAAATTAACTATCACTCTGCATTATATGTATACATATTTTTAATGGCTAATGTTTAAGTACTTGAAAGGGAAGACAAATGAATATTTTCATGGGCCAATCACAGAAGAAGAAATTGATTGCACCAATTATTTGAA
>NW_007002192.1:0-445 GCF_000164805.1 Carlito syrichta
GGGTTCTCTGTCATGTGTGAATGAGAGAAAACTATGGAAGGATGGGAAAGAACAATCAGAAATCAGTAGGTAAAACTCTTCTCAGAGGTGAAAATAGTTTACGACCCCTGCAGTCAAAAGGAGACACTTCAGTCACATGGAACACTCAGAAAATTCCTCATAAGGGCTTTCTGTGACAGGCAGAATAATGTCCTTACACACACACACACACACACACACAAACACACACACACACACACACACACACACACACACACACACACACACACACACACACACACAGACACCTGAATTCCTGTCATTGATGATTTACTCAGTAAATTGAACTTTACAGATGGAATTAAAGTTATAGACCTTAAGATAGGGAGATTATTTTTAATTATCCAAGTGGGACAAATATAATTTTATGGGTTTTTAAAAGTGGCAGAGAAAGGCACAACAGTCC
>NW_007002193.1:0-692 GCF_000164805.1 Carlito syrichta
CTAGGCCTCCTCCAAAATGGGATCCCCAGTGACTACTCCTTCTCTGTGATGGATGTTCCAGTTCTGGACCTCCTCCTTATTGGTTGCCCTAGTGCTTGAACTTCTTCTATGATTAATGTCTCGGAGACTGTGCTTCCTTCAAATTGGGTGCCCCAATGACTAGCTCTACGCTGTGATAGGTATTTCAGTAACTGGGCCTCCTGCATAATTGGTGTCCCAGTGAGTAGCCCTCTTCTTTTATGGGATCCACATTGACTGTTCTCTGTGATGGGTGTCATATTGATTGCTTCACCTCTGTGGTACTTGCTCTAGTGACTGGGTCTTCTTTACTATGGGTGCCTAGTGAAGACACCTCCTCTGTGAAAAATATCCTCCTCTTCGATGGGTACCACACTGATTTTTACCTCCTCTATGATGGCTGCCCTAGTTACTGGCCCTTATCTGTGATCAGAGTCCTATTGACTGACCCAATCATGATGGGTGCCCTAGTGAGTGTCCAGCATCTTTGATGGGTGTCTTAATGACTGGTCCTTGTCTGTAATGTGTAACTCATTAATTTGCTTTCTTTGTGATAGGTGCTTCAGTTGTTGGCTCTCTTCTGTGATGGTCTATCAGTGAGTGGCTCTCCTTTCTGATGAATGCAGACGTGAGTAGACTTCTTCCATGATGAATGAGTAGTGACTGGCTTTTCT
>NW_007002194.1:0-816 GCF_000164805.1 Carlito syrichta
CTTTCTTTCTTTCTTTCTTTCTTTCTTTCTTTCTTTCTTTCTTTCAAACTTTCTTTCTTTCTTTTCCTCCTTCCTTCCTTCCTGTCTTTATTTTCTTTCCTCATTAGGTTGGGCAGGCTGTGCTCACACCTGCTAACTTGGATCATCCTCTTGGCCTGGACCTCCCAAACTGATGCTTTTCAAGCTTTCCTTTTGATCGACATCCTAGTCTCCTCCCTGTTTTTGAACTCTTTGCCAAAGTCGATCCTCCCGCCAAAGCATGACCTCACAAAAGTTTTCCTGGGTTTTGATAAGGGTCGAGGTGGGGGCTTGTTATTGTGTCTAACCTGGACTGGAGCTCCCGGGCTCTGGTGACCTTCCCATATCGGCCTTCCCCAGTGCCAAGGAGACAGGCATGAGTCACCCCCCACCAGGCCCACTGCACCAAAGGTTTGAGAGTCATGTCCTGCCTTTCCCCTAGGCGCCCCCTGAGAGGAGCGAACAGTTACAACCTGGAAAAGAATGGGAGAAGAGGGGTGGGCACTGTGGCAGAGACACGCTCTTGTGCCAGGCACTGCCCCTGTGGCAAGCTCAGCAGGCAAATTCCTCCACCTTCTCCAGAATCCTGAGTCGATGGAAGGGGGCAGACCTCACGGTAGACCCTGAGAGTGATGTGGAGGCCAGATACTGGGTCTCACACCATCATCCTGGTGCTCTGGTAGGCCAATGTGAAAGGATGGCCTGAGCCCATGAATTCAAGACCTGTCCGGGCACCTTAGCGGGACCTCATCTCTACAGAAGCCAAAATATGAGCCAAGCTTGGTGGGGCAGGCATTT
>NW_007002195.1:0-849 GCF_000164805.1 Carlito syrichta
CGAGTATCTGACGGCTCTAGTAAGGCAAGTAGTATCAGACGGCACTAATAAGGTAAGGGGTATCAGACGGCACTAATAAGGCAAGGAGTATCAGACGATACTAATAAGGCAAGTAGTATCAGATGGCACTAATAAGGCAAGTAGTATCAGACGGCACTAATAAGGCAACGAGTATCACACGGCACTATTAAGGCAATGAGTATCTTTCGGCACTAATAAGGCAATGAATATCTGACGGCATTAATAAGTCAACGAGTATCAGATGGCACTAATAAGGGAAGGAGAATCAGACGGCACTAATGATGCAAGGAATATCAGATGTCACTATTAAGGCAAGTAGGATAAGACAGCATTACGAAGGCAAGTAGGATCAGACGGCATTAATATGGCAAGCAGTATTAGAAGGCACTTATAAGGAAATATTATCAGACGGCACTAACAACGCAAGTAGTATCAGACGATATTAAGAAGTCAAGGAGTATCAGACGATACTTAGAAGGCAAGGAGTATCAGACGACACTAAGAAGGCAAGGAGTAACAGTCGACATTAAGAATGCAAGGAGTATCCAGCAACATTAGGAAGGCAAGTTGTGTTGGGAGCCAACATATGTAACCACACAGCTGAGGCCTATGAAGGCCTATTCAGAAGGTCGCCTCGGAGACAAGGATATAACATCAAGTGTGTACATATGAATAGTAACCAGTGTATTATAAGACAACAGAATTTTCAATATTAGGAAGTGACAGTCTAAAATAAAATCTTATTATATCCTATGAAAAATGCACAGCAGATTATTTTATATCTCTTTTTCTTTCTAAACTGTTTTTCTTCTTAAGATTTTTTAGCTG
>NW_007002196.1:0-668 GCF_000164805.1 Carlito syrichta
CGGGCTTGAGCCACAGCGCCCGGCTGATTGACCATACTTTTAATGACGAGAAAGTAAACACAAAGACTTGACTTTCTATATCTGCAAATATGTGTTTTGCCAGCTACAGAGGCAGAGACAAAAACATCGTATTCCTGACATCCTTCTTGTTTCCTTTGTTGCTAGTAGACACACAAAAAAATGTCTTTTCCTGAATGCAATTGTAGTTGGAATATGCTTCTGTTTGACACTTTTTTGCTCTGGGTAATATTACAAAAATGATAGATGAGCATATTAAATATATTATTCAAGCTCATGACATATGTGTGACGCTGCAGAAAAAGGAAGGCTACTGGGCATGGTGGCTCATGCCTGTCATCCCAGCTACTTTGGAAGGCCAGGGAGAGAGTTTTTTCAACTCAGGAGTTTGAGACCAGTCCAGGCAATATAGAGAAACATTGTCTCACTAAAAAAAAAAAAAAAAAAAAAAGAAAAACAGCCAGGTGTAGTAGCATGCGTCTGTAACCCCAGCTACTCCTGAGGCTGCGGATGGAGGATCTCCTGAGTCCAGGAGCTAGAGACTGCCGTAAGCTGTGATCAGCCCACTACACTCCAGCCGGGGTGACATAATGAGACCATGACTCAAAAAAAAAAAAAAAAAGTAAAAGGGAAGGCTGACATTGAGTTCC
>NW_007002197.1:0-721 GCF_000164805.1 Carlito syrichta
TCTACCTAAGCTGGGCCTCAACAGATGCTCTCCCCTAGGGCTGACGTGGCCCTTAGAATGCTTAGAGGCTTCTGATGAGAAGGCCCAAGTCCAGTGATGGGACTTTTAGCTCAATGCCATAAAACTGGTTCAAAGTCAGGTGTGGTGGTTCACATCTGTAATCCCAGCACTTTGAGAGACCAAGGTGAGAAAGATGACTTGAGCCCAGGAATTTGAGATCAGCCTGGGCAACATAGCAAGACCCTGTCTCTAAGAATAATAAAAAAAATTAGCCAGTCATGGTGGCATGCATCTGTAGTCCCAGCTACTCAGGAGACTGGGGCGGGAGGATCGCTTGAATACAGGAGTTCACAGTTGCAGTGAGCTGTGATTGTGCCACCACACTCCAGTCTGGGTGACAGAATGAGATTCTGACTCGAAAGAAAGAAAGAAAGAAAGAAAGAAAGAAAGAAAGGAAGGAAGGAAGGAAGAAAGAAAAAAATCATTTAATTCTGAGCTGTTTCCAATACTATAAAAAAGCTGCTTTCATTGTGATCATGTCCTAAAACACAAAACATTAAAAAAAAAAAAGAGGGGGGTTTCAAACTGACCTGAGATGTTAACTGTCCCGGGTCCCCTCATGCTCCTGATGGCTGAGAAACACCAATTCTTTCCCTGAAATAATGGTCAGCTGTGAGTGAATATTTGCATGGGGCCTCCACTGAGCTGCTTTGCAACATCA
>NW_007002198.1:0-666 GCF_000164805.1 Carlito syrichta
GCAGAGGCTGCCTGCTTCTGTCTCTGGAGGGAAAGGAACAGCTTCCATTGGCCAGCCCCATCATGTCTCCCTCACTGTGTCTCCTAGGGTGCAGTGCACTTGATAGGTGCCCAATAAATGTATGGTGAATCTGTGCACACAGCATAAAAATACAAAAATGTGACCAGGCATGGCGACTCACACTTGTAGTCCCAGCACTTTGGGAGATCAAGGCAGAGGATTGCTTGAGCTCAGAAGTTTGCTTGAGCTCAGAAGTTTGAGACCAGCCTGGACAAAATGGCAAGACCCTGTTCCTACCAAAAAAAAAAAAAAAGCAGCGCTCAGTGGCTCAACCTGTAATCCCAGCACTTTGGGAGGCTGAGGCAAGTGGATTGCCTGCACCCGCGGGTCTGAAACCAGTCCAAGCCACTTGGTGAGACTTCATCTCTACAACAAATCAAAAAATTAATCGGGTGCAGTAGTGTGCACCTGTGGTTCTAGCTACTTGGAAGGCTGAGGTGGAAGGATCCCCAGAGCCCAGCAGGTAGACCCTGGGGTGACCATGAGTGTGACACTGCACTCCAGCCTGGGCAACGGAGAGAGACTCCAACTCAAAATAGATAAATAAAATATTAAAAAATTACTTGGGCATGGTAGAACACACCTGTCATTCCAGCTATTCAGTAG
>NW_007002199.1:0-5550 GCF_000164805.1 Carlito syrichta
CAGCTCTGGAGACTGTGAAGTTTAAGATCAAGTCACCAACAATTTCAGGGTCTGACAAATGTGACTGTGTTGTTAGATCCTCCCATGAGGAAAGGGACAAGGAAACTACTGGGGTCTCTTTTGATAATAGGGCCCTAACGCATTACAAGAACTCCACCTTCATGACATAGCCATCTTCAAAAGGTCCTTCCTTCTAATGCCATCACACTGGGGGTCAGGATTTCAACATAAGAATTTTGGAGAGAAACAGTCTTGAGCACAAACATTAAAGAAAGAAGATCTCAAGACAACAACTTTAAAGAACTAAAATAGGAGAGCAAACTTAACCAAGTTCAACATAAGAAGGAAGTAAACATTAGAGATTATATGAATAAAAAAAGAACAGAAAACCAATAGAGAAAACAAGATCAAAACCCATTTCTTCGAAAAGATCAGCAAAATCGACAACTTTAGCTAGTTTGATTTAACAAAAGAAAGGAGACTGAACATGGTGTGTCATGTCTGCAACCGTAGCATTTTAGGAGGTGGAGGAGAGAGTATTTCCTGAGCACAGGAGTTTGAGACCAGCCTGGGAAACTTGTCAAGAACTTGTCTCTACAAGAATTTTACTATTGGCCAGGTGTGGTGGCATGCTCCTATAGTTCTGTCTACTTGGAAGACTGAGATGGAAGTATCAGCTCAGCCCGGCAAGTCCAGGCTATGGTGGCCATAAGTGTACTACTTTACTCCAGCCTGGGTGACAGAGTGTGACTCCAACTCAACCAAGAGAAGAAAATAAATAAAAGAAGATTCAAATGACTCAAATTAAAAATGCAAGAGGATACTAATATACATTTTTGAGAAAAAAAAAGGATTGAATACTATAAACAACTGCATGTCAAAAAGTTAGATTATCTAGATGAAATGGACAATCTACTAGGAACATACAATCTACCAAAAACAAATCACAAAGAAATAAAAATCTGGATGCATCTAGAACTAGTAAGAAGACTACATTTGTAATCAAATCTTCCTCATAAAGAAAATGCTTGCAAAGCACCAAGTGGCTCATTGATGAATTCGAACAAATACTTAAAGAATTAACAGCCATCCTTCTACACTCTTTGAAATTTTTAAATAAAGAAACTGCCTAACTTTACCTACTGACCAGAATTGCCCTGACACAAAAGCCAGAAAGATGCGACAAGAGAAGAAAACTTCAGACCAATCACCTTAGGGATATTGACCAGAAATCTCAACAGAATACTAGCAATCCAAATTCAGAGACATATTGAAAGGATTGTACACACAGATCATGAGATATTTATGCTTGTTTCAACATATAAAAATCAACCAATATAATAAACCATATTAACACAATGAACAGGAAAAATAGTGTGATTTTCTCAATGTAGAAAAAACATTTGACACAAATCAACATGCTTTTGTGATAAAAACACAAAATAAACTAGGACACCTCCTTATCATGATGAAGTCACATAGTAAAACCCCACAGTTAATAGTATTGTCAGTGGCGAAGGAGTGGAATGTTTTCTCCTAAGATCAGAAACAAGACAATAAGGCCTACTTTCACAGTTCTATTCAACTTAGTATTGGGAGTTCTAGTCATATCATTTAGAAATCCAAGAGAAATAAGAGGCCTCTGAATTTTAGAGGAAGAAGTAAAATTATCTGTTTGGACATATCCTGATCATATGAATAGAAACCCTTAAGAATTCCACATACTCTAAAATTGCTAAAGCTAACAAACAAATTCAAGGTGGCAGATAATAAAATCAACATACAAAATTAAGTGCATATCTATACCTTAACAATCAAGATACAAACAGAAAATTAAGTAAAAAGTGTCATTTACATTTTCATAATTAGAATACAATACAGAACTAGGTATAAATTTAATCAAGGAGGCAGAAGTTTTAGATACTTAAAATTGCAAAACCTTGCTAAAACAAATTAAGGAAAATAAAAATCATGGAAAGATATTTCATATTCATTAAGTGGAGGCTTAATTTGTTCAGATGAGAATACTGACCAAAGCTATCTACAGATTCAATTCAATTCCTGTCAAAATCCCAATGACTTTTTAGAGGTTGAAAACTAACAAAATCGGGCAACGCCCTTGGGTACCCTCCTGCTCTGGGAGCTTTTCTGTCTTCTCAATAAATCCACCTTTATAAAAAAGAAAGAAAACTAACAAAATCAATCCTAAAATGCATACAAAATCTAAAGAACCCAAATAGTCAAAACAATCTTAAGAAAAAAGAAGAAATTTGGAGGACTTACACTTTCTGATGTCAAAATTTTCAACAAAGTTGCAGTAATCCGAACAGCATGGTATTGGCATTAAAGTAGACAGAGACCCTTAAAATAGCCTAGAAAACACATGGGTGAGCAGTTGTGGAGGAGGATGAGGTGAACGCGGGTGGCAGGGAAGGCGGCGGTTTGGCAGGCGGGCAGTTGGGTAGCGGTGGACACAACGCCCAGACTCAGGGACCGTGTTGGGTGAGGCCAGGGCACCTGGTGAGCCTGAGACTGCGCCTGTGTCCCATGGGTCAGCCTGGCAGGAGCTGAAACTGTGAGGGCCCGCATATGGGTTGGGGTAGCCCCAGATAGGGACCCTGGGTAAGATTCTAACTCCTTTTTGCTTCCTGAAGCCACTCTCCACCTATTCCATAAATCCTTCCCCTGTCCCTGCAGTAAGAACACCCTACCTGCTTCCTGAATCCCAGGAAGCCTTCTTACCCATGCCTTAAATCTCCCCAGCCGACTGAACTCCTTTCTCCTCGACTGTGATGCCCCCATCCTTGCTGTCTGACCCCCACTTCTGTAGCTTTGCTGCTGTGACCCCTCCTCTATTTCCTGAATCTCTCTCTACCATGGAATCTCCCATCACTTCTGCCTGAAACCCACCTTTGCTGCTGTGACAGCAGGTCACAGTGTCAGGGGTCTTGCAGTCTGGACTGACTGAAAGTGGTGGTGGGGAGTCCAGGTGCTGGATCGTAGCTGCTCTCTGCGGCTTCCTCTCCAAGCAGACCTTCCTGATTTCAGAAAATGGCGTCGATCCCTGCAGTGAAGTGCACCAGAGTCCCAGTGGCTAAGGTAATGTCTCTCTCTGGTGAGAGCCCCTGCCATCTGCTCCCGAGTCTCCCCTCAGTCAGACACTCCTGCACCCAGTAATAATCCCATCCATAAACACTCACACAGATTTGTGTATTCACACCCGTTTTGCCATCATTTTCCTGGAACTCTTAATTTCTCCATATCCTTGTCAACTCATGTTATTTTTTACTGTTTTTGATATAGCTAATCTACTGTGAATTAAGAGGTATCTCTTTGTGGTTTTAATTTGCATTTCCATCATGGATAATGATGTTAAGCTACTTTGGTGTGCTCTTTGGTGAAGTGTGTGTTGAAGTCCTTTGTCAATTGTTAATTTGGGTTGCTTGTCTTTCTTTGGTTGAACTGTAAAAGTTGTTTATATATTTTGGATAATAGACTCTAGTCAGGTATATAATGTGTGGGTTTTTTCCTTCCATTTTTCTGAGTTGCTGTGACATAGTAAGAATTACATACGTGTCCTCTGTCTGAGTGTCCTGGCATAGGAGCTCCAAATCTTTGGGATCCATGTAGTGATGTGTCTTTTGTATGCTGATGAGGTAACTGATGCATGGAGGCACCTGATACTCTCAGGAGGTCTGATGCCAGGGGAACAAACCATATGATTAGAGGTTGGAACTTTCAACTTCCCCATGACTACTGTTTTAATCACTCATGCCTATGAAATGAAGACTTCATAAAGCCCAAAAGAATAGGATTGGGAGAGCTTCCATGTTGCAAAATACATGGAGGTGTTGGGAACTTGGAAACTGAAGAGAACATTGGAGCTCACCACCCCTTTCTCGTACCTCACCCTATGCCCCTCTTCATCTGGTTATTCATTTGGCTCCTTCAAAATATCCTTTGTAAGACATTGACAAGAGTAAGCACATGGTTTCCCTTGATTCTGTGATCCACTCTAGCAAATTATTGAAACCCATGTGAGGGTTGTCAGAGCCTCAGATGTCCAGCTAAGTTGGGTGAAGATTAGGTAACTCGAGAACGTACTATCTCCAGGTAGTGTCTGAATTGGTTTTCACTATAGGACACCCAGCTGGTGCTGGAGAATTGGTTTGTTGGGGAAAAACCTATGCAGCTGGTCACAGAAGTGGTCTGTGTTAAGTGATAACAGTACAGTAGGAGAAACCAGTTAGTTGTTATATTCCAATCATAACAATTTTATCTTTCAACTTTTTTGTGCACTATAGTTTTTCATTTTGAGGAAATCTGTGTAGTTATTTTTTTCTTTTGTTGCTTGAGTGCTCCTTTCTTTTGGTGTAAGATCAAGAAACCATTGAAACTTCCAAGGTCATGAAGATTTGTCTATATGTTTTCTTCTAGAATTTTTAGTTTTACTGCAAATTTAGGCCTTTGATCTCATTTGAGTTAATTATCCAATGTGGTGAAAGGTAAGGACATAATTCTATTTCCCCTCATGTATATAACCAGTTATCTAACACCAATTTTGGAGATACCATTCTGTCCCCAGATTTAATGGTTTTGCCACTTGTCAAAAATCAATGAACTATAGAGGTATGGTTTTACCTCTGGACTTCAATGCAGTTCCATTATCTATCTGTTTATCATTGTACCAGTATCAGGCTGTTTTAATTACAGATATCTTTGCCATAAGATTTCAGATTGGTAATTGTGAAATTTGTTTTTCTTTTTCAGAATTGGTTTGGCTCTTGAGGGTTTCTTGAAATTACATGTGAATATTAGGGTCAGCGTTCCCATTTCTGCCCAAAGTCTTTGGGATTTTTATAGGCATCACATTGAATGTATAATTTGCTTTGTGTAGTATTGCCATCTCAGAAAGTATTAAGTCTTCTGATCCACTAGTATTATATGTCTTACATTTGTTTAGAATGTCTTTCACTTTTTTCAGCACTGTTTTATTCTTTTCATTGTCTAAGCCTTGTCATTTGATTGAATTTATTCCTAAGTATATTATTATTATTGATGTAATATCAAGTGGAATTTTCTTAATTTCATTTTCAGATGATTATTTGCTAGTATACAGAAATAATGTGAATTTTTACATTAATATTTTGCTTGTAACTTTGCTAAATATATTTGCTGGCTCCAATAATTTTTAATGACATCCATATTTATATGTATAATTTATCAATGCCTTGCTTAAAATGCCTTTTTTTGTCTGATTGCTCATGATTGAATTTACAGTACAATGTTGAATATAGTGGTAAAGTGTTCATTCATGAGGCATTCCTGATCCTAGAAGTAAACCACTCAGTGATGACAATTGTGTGTGTTTGCTGTGGGTCTTGCAGAAAAGCTTTTTATCATGTTGAAGACATTCCCTTGTATCCTTTTGTGGATGTTTTACATTGAAATTATGTTGAATTTTGCTAAAGTTCTTTCTGCATCAATTGCTATGTTATGGGGTGTTTTTCTTTTTGTCAATATGGTGTGTTACATGGATAACATTTTTAG
>NW_007002200.1:0-783 GCF_000164805.1 Carlito syrichta
AAAACTGTACAAATTTTTAATTGTGAAAGAAAGGAAAAATTAAGCAACAAATTGTCTATTACACTGTGTATGCTATAAAGAAATGCACAAGCAGCACCTATTCACATCTTTTCTCCCCTTTTCTTCACCCCAACACACACACACACACACACACACACACACACAAACACATACACGCAATATTCATTCGAAGGGATAAAGAGTTTTGAGTTGAATATAGTTTGTTTTGTTTTGTCCTTAAGGGAAGTAACGCTGAAGCATTTCTTTCTAATTCTGTAGTACAAATCTTCCACAATAGAGACCTTTTAATAACCTCTTTGGTAATACTTTCAACATTGAAAAACATATACAACAGTGTTTACAAATCCTTTATCCACAAGTTTTACAATGGCTTTACCATAGAAAGCATGCCCCTGTACTCACTCAATCAGTGTTGAACTGTTGTTGTCCAGGTTGTCCACCTGAGATTAGAACAATAAGCTTAACCATAAAAAGCCTGACCAAATCTATATTTTCACACTGTTATGTTTTCTATCTGATGTCTCCTTTCATGTGTTTATAGCACCTAAAAGTTAACACTTATTTTACTTGAATAGGTTTATCAGGAAAAAGTCGGCCAATTAACTATGCTACTTGCAAAATCAAATGCTTATTTTTTTATTTTACTACCAATGAAACTTACATTAATAATGTTTTCAACAAAACATTTTCATTAGAAGCTGACTAGACACTAAATGCTCAATGTAATCCTCACTTTAAAAACACAGAATCTCTGTGTAGTCA
>NW_007002201.1:0-511 GCF_000164805.1 Carlito syrichta
CTTTGCTCTCCTTGGTTGTGTTCACTCTGAGTTGTACCGATGGCAATTTCCCTTTGGACATCTGGTGGTCCTCAAGTGCACAGACTACCCAGCCTAACCCAAGGTCCCCACTGAAATGTCAGGGGCCTGGCAGGGGACAGATGTCCAACTCTAACTGGACAATCAAGAAGATTTTTATTTTATTTTATTTTATTTTATTTTATTTTATTTTATTTTATTTTATTTTATTTTATTTTATTAAAACAAGGTTTTTCTCTGTCCCCCAAGCTGGAATGCAATGGCCCAATCAACTCGCAATTCAGGCTCAAACTCCTGAGCTCAAGTCATCCTCCTACCTCAGCCTCCCTAGTAGGCAGTAATACTAGCATGAGTCACCATTCCCAGCTAATTTTTATTTTTATTTTTGTAGAGATGGGGCCTTGTTATGTGGACCAGGCTGATCTCAAATTCCTGAGCTCAAGTGATCCTATCACTTGGCCTCCCAAAGTTCTGAGACTATAGGTATGAGCCA
>NW_007002202.1:0-55570 GCF_000164805.1 Carlito syrichta
AAACCCAAATAAAAAACACAATCCCATTCACAATAGCCACAAAAAAAATGAAATACTTTGGCATCTTCCTAACCAGAGACATGAAAGACTGTTACAATGAAAACTACAAAACTCTGTTCAAAGAAATCAAAGATGACACAAACAAGTGGAAAAATATCCCATGCTCATGAATTGGAAGAATCAACATTGTGAAGATCTCCATCTTACCTAAGGCAATCTACAGATTCAATGCAATACCCATCAAATTACCAGCAACATTCTTCTCAGATCTAGAAAAAACAACACAGGAATTCATATGGAAACACAAACAACCAAGAATAGCCAGAACAATCCTCAGCAAAAAAAACAAAGCAGGCGGTATCACATTACCAGACTTCAAACTTTACTATAAAACTACAATCATCAAAGCTTGGTACTGGTATAGAAACAGGCATATAGATCAATGGAATAGAATTGAGATTCCAGACGTGAAACCTCAATTCCTCAACCAACTCATCTTCAACAAAGCCTCCACCACTGGGGAGAGGAGAACCTATTCAGTAAATGGTGCTGGGAAAACTGGCTGACCACATGCAGAAGATTGAAACAGGACCCCTACCTATCCCCATACACAAAAATTAACTCCAAATAGATCAGAGACCTAAATGTAAAACCTCAAACCTAAGAACCTTAGAAAAAGAAGGACATACCCTCATGGAAATTGGAACTGGCATCCAATTCCTGAACAAAACCCGAAACCCACAGGCCATAAGAGATAAGATAGATAAGTGGGACCTAATTAAACTGACAAGCTTCTGTAAAGCCAAAGAAACCATCAAGAGAGCAGGGAGACAGCCTACAGACTGGGGAAAAGTATTTGCCAACTCCAGGTCTGACAAAGGCTTAACATCTTGGATCTACAAGGAACTCAAATGTGCTGAAAAGAAAAAAACAAACAATCCCATTATAAAATGGGCAAAAGATATGAACAGACACTTCACAAGGGAAGACATCCGAGCAGCCAACAGACACATGAAGAAATGTTCAACCTCACTGATCATCAGGGAGATGCAAATCAAAACCACACTGAGATACCACCTAACTCCAGTCAGAATGGCAATTATCAATAACTCAAAAAATGACAGTTGCTGGAGAGGGTGTGGCGAAAAGGGAACACTTCTACACTGTTGGTGGGAGTGCAAACTGGGGCAACCTCTGTGGAAAGCAGTGTGGCGATTCCTAAAAGCTCTAAATATCAACCTCCCATATGAGCCTGCAATCCCCCTACTGGGAATATACCCTGAAGAACTCAAATCACTCTATAAAAAAGATACCTGCACACGAATGTTTATCGCAGCATTGTTCACAATAGCAATAACCTGGAAGCAACCATGCTGTCCATCAAAAGAGACTGGATTAAAAAATGTGGTACATATACACGATGGAATACTATGCAGGAATAAAAAAGAACAAAATCATGAATTTTGCAGCAACCTGGATGGAACTAGAGTCTATAATACTGAGTGACCTCTCACAGAAACAAAGATCTGAGTATCACATATTCTCACTCATATAGTGGACCTTGATCATCCAATGTAATACCATAAGAAAATGACTGACAGTGGTGGGAAACTATGGCGGGGGAGAAGGGAGATGGGATTAATGGAGTAAATATCTTTTAGGGGACGGGGAGACATCTCTTATCAACAAGGGTGCCTGAACAAAGCATATTTGTATACCTAACTCTTAACTGTACTCCACAATATCATAATAAAAAATATTGATTATAAAAAAAAAAAGAAAATCACTACCCTATTTAAAAAATAAGGATATTAAGGCCTACCTCATGAAACAGTTAGAAGAATGAAATGGGATAACAGTTGTAAAAGTGTTATTCAAAATAAGGTGATATTATGAGAGAAGTTAGATTTAAGGATGATTGAGAAACCTAGTGACAGCCAGACATGTTTGGCCCCTCCATATCAGTCTGATCTCAGCTTCCCAGGCCACACAGTTTGAAGTAGCCACTCAGTCACTGTCTAGCACATTATCCTACTTGAAATCTCTGTGACCCCTTATCCCTATCTGTTTTTGTTGTTCTTGTTGCTGTTGTTGTTATTTTATGCTTTTGTGATCTGTTACTGGAATGTAAGCTTCACAAGAGCAGAAGAACTTCAGTCTGTCGTGTTAATTGCTGAATCCTTGACACATTGTAGAACAGTTTCTGTCACATAGTAGGCCCACAGATATGTTTTGAGTGAAAGAATGGCTCACATTACATTATAAGGAATCTAATCTAAGGAAGTAGATTAGAATATTACTAGACTTGTAAACAGAAAGACTAAAAATGACAATCATAGACTGTTAGCACCTGACAAACACTTAGCAAATATCCAAACTCCTCATTTTACAGAGAAGAAAGATTAGATCTTAAGTGAATTTTCAAACAAGGACACAGACAGAAAGTGTAGAAAAAGCAATGAACTCTTTCCAAAATAATGCTTCTACTTTTTGACCAATGAAGAATTTATCTTGCCAATAAATTTTATCCTCCAGCATTATTATCTCTCTTAATTACCGGTATTATTACGTTGGGATTTTTAAAAATGAATAGGCTACTACGAACTCTGAGAGAGGGAAGGAGCAGAAATTATCAGATCATGCATTCCTTCTATAACATCGGTAACAAATGCTTTCCTAGGCCGGGTATGGTGGCTCATGCCTGTAATCTCAGTACTTTCGGAGACCATAACAGGAGGATCACTTGAAGCCAGGAGTTAGAGACCAGTCTGGGCAACAAAGTGAGACCCTGTCTCTACCAAAAAAAAACAAAAAAAAAGGTGTTTTGAATGCTTTACTGGCTCCCACACTTAAAATAAAGCATACATCAGATGCTAATAGTTTACGATCGTCACTTTTGGCCTTACTCTATTTCCTGGAGAAACTTGTTCCATTTTCAAACAGGTCTACTAATAATTACAGTATATTTTATGGACATTGGGTTAGAGCCCAGAAGGTAAGACTCTAAGCTTACTTCTCGTGATCCACATAAATGCACACAAACACTTGCCTTTCAACCAGAACAACTCTGCATCTACATATCTGATATATGTCTTCCGTCAAAAATGTGTGCCTAAACAACTGTGTAGAAGTCATTTTGAAAACCATTATACTACCAGTTTCTTCTGTAGAGATAGGCTGAAATCTCTTCATATAAAAAAAAGTTTATAAAAGAAGTGAGTGGAAAACCTACCATAGAACAATGGTTACCACCCCTTTTAGCATGAGGAGCCCTTTCTTAACACTGCTGGTGAAAAATAAAACACTTTTAAAAACACTTTTGCATTCTGGTATGTTTGAAGATATGTGTATTGCAGGAAGCACAGCAATTCCACTCTGCCCTATGGAAACACATACACATGTATACCAGAATACACAAATAGGAAAAATTCAAAGCTGAAAACAATCCAAAAGTTCATCAACAACAAAACTGATTTTTTAAAGTATAGTCTTACAGTGGTATATTCTACCACAATGAAAATGAATAAACCCAATTTTGTATCATGATATGGATACCCCAAGAATATAATAAGCAGAAGAAGCAGAATGTGCATATAATCAGTATAATTTCAATCATATAAACTTCAAAAATATTGTTATGGAATATATACACAGTTAGAAAAAATGTTTGTTGAAAAGGCAAGGACATAATAATTACAAAAGTCATGTGAGAGGCTATCTCCAGATTGGGAGAGAGCAACAAAGATGGGTTGTGTTTAGGGGGGCCCCCAGGGAACCATGGGAATGCTAGCGATGTTCTAGTCTCTTATTTAGACAATGATCATATAGGTTTCACTTTATTATTAAAACGGTCACATGTGTTTTTTTACACATTTATATGACATTTCAAAAAATGCCACATGCTCTCTTACTTTTGGTAATGCAGACAATATCAATATTTTTTGACCATGTGAGTCCTCGGATCCAGAGCAATAACTCTAAAACTCATCAAGAGTTGTGGCCCACAGGTTTGCAACCAGTGGTATAGAAAAAAACAAAAAGTATTGGCTGGGTTTCAGTCTGAACATGGATCCTATTAAATAATTCCTTCCCCGTCTGTGCCTGTTTCTTCATCTGTAACAGTGAAGGTTGAATTATTGGCTCTCTTGGATCCCTCTACATTTTGATGCCTGCAGTTTTTTGTGGCAATAGGTGTTAAACCCAAATTTCAGAATCCGAGAGACCAACAAAGAGCCAGCTCTGATGCAAACACACAAGGGTCTTTATTCAGGCTCAAGTTTGGGCTCACGCCCGAAGCAGCAGCTTCAGGGACGAGAGCCCCGATCCAGCATGGCAAGCAGTTTTTATATATCATTACAGAGGGAGGGGAAAGAACTTTAAACTTGTTTTTACATGATAGGTTAATTTCTCCTAATGGGTACGGGGGCACTTGGGATTGGTCTGGTCCGCTCAGCTACCTGTGATTGACGGGGGAGCTGCTAAATGAGCAGAATGGAATATCAGCAGGCAGGCTAAGCAAAGGAATGCCCGGGAGGGGTTTATTACTTGACATTCACATACTGCTAGCAGCAGTTGCGGAAGCAATCGGTTATTTTATGAGACAAACAAAATTTAACTTAACAAAATTCTAAGTACAAACACTGCAAACAAATACAGTGAACGTGGGGTAGGAATTCATATAGTAATAGTTCTCTTAGAGTGTTTTTTTTCTTTTTTTTTAATCTCTTGGGTCTCTCATAGGAACCTACTAAATACCACATATATGATGGCATGCAGGCCACTCACAGGTGCACATCTATGGTCACAAATCTCTTCCATAGAGATGCCTTCCTTCACTTCAAAGTTGCCCACATGGCCCTCACTCAATGAAAGATGGATTCTTTTGCACCATTAATGCAAAGTGGTGTTAATACTTTTGCAGATCACCTATTTGAGAACTATCAGAGAGCCTTCTGGGAGAAGGAGCATGTCACATGCAGGAAGCCCCATGGTTGGCCCCAGGAATGGGAGCTAGCCTGTCACTATGTGACTCCTTGGCTATTGTGACATATTAATCATCTGAGCATCACCGTTGCCCAGTGTGCCAAGACTATCTGATTCATGTCTATGACTGTATTTAGATTTCATCACAGCCTTGGGGAAAGATTCTTGAAATTCTTAAGATAGCACCATCAAGCAATGATGCATAAGTTTGCTTTTGCTGACAGAAAAGGGGCCCCTGGTATGCCAGAGAATTTCATAAAATGGACAGAAGTGACAAATGCTGAAATTAGGATAAGTAAGAGGAAAGTAAGTGATTTGGTAAGAATGGAAAATTGTTTGAGAGAATGGTGGGGCATAAGGGAGCCCAGAATTTCTACCTTTTTCAAATATCCTGGGATGCCATTCCCAACTGATACAGGGTAATTCAAGACATTAAATGCTGGGTCAGATAATATAACATTATCTCAGGGGGATGTTTTATGTGTTATTACAGAAGCAACACATGTACATCTTAAATATCAGAAAATTAAAATACAAATAGACTAAATTTTAAATAAAAACCTGAAAAAACAGCAGTAAATGACCTCTAAATTTTAAATAAAAACCTGGGGGAAAAACTGCAGCCAATGGTCTCTAAATTTTAAATAAAAACCTGAAAAAAAAATACAAATAGAAACTTTACATTACCACAACCCAGAGATTACCACAATTAATAACTTTACATACATGTTTTTTTCTTCTACCAAAGTAAAATCAAAGTAAATGTTATTTTACAATCTGCTTTTCTATTCAATGGCCTACATTTTTCCAGGTCAGCGAGCTTGAGATTTTATCTTATCTAATACCTAAACCATACTTAGATGTCACCAATGGACACACTAAATTCCACCATAACTGTTTTTTAAAAACTGACCTGGCATTATTCTATTTTTTTAACCTAGATAATGGTTAATGAGTGTTCACCTTATGATTATCCATTCAGCAGTACATAAATATTTTTGCATGCTCTTATATAGGTATACTATATCATAATATATAATTTAATAATAACATATTTCACAGTAAAAGAAAGGGGAGAACATCAGACACTCTCATCTGGTTAACATTGTACTTTTGCTGATTCTTTTAATCTAGCTCTTACCCTGTTTCATGATAATGACTTATTGAAGGGTCATTCATTCTGCAAGAGTTCAGATGCTAATCGCTGCACCCCACTGGTTTCAGATGCTACACAAAAACAACAAAGTGACCTAATCTCCAGCTGCTTTCATTTTTTGTTTGTTTATTTGTTTAGGAAGCATTCCATTTATCTCACAGATGAATGGTTTTTTTTTAAAGTAGCCAAAGTTTTTTGTTTATAAGGAACTTAATTTTCTATTTTGTTATTTTGCATTCTAGCAAAAATTTGGGTGTAATTTTATATCAGTTTAGGTTTGGCTCTAAACCAAACAAAAGAAGGACTTTTCTTAGCACAGTACTTTAAAATCTTTTTTTCATATAATAGCACCCATAGGAAAATAATAATATGTGCATAGTGCAGATCAGGTAAATGGATATGCCTGTTTAACGCTGAAGGGAATCCATATCTCAACATTCCTCTTAGCATACCAGGGCCATCTATGGCACACAGTTGGTTAGTCCTGACTTATTCTGCATTTGTAACAACACCATACATTTCCATTCACTCATTTTTCTCAGTCTAATCAGATGCAAATTGGGCACAGTTGCACCTAAAATGAATATGTCCTATAACTATTTACCAGTCCTAGAGATGCTCTATGCTTTCTCACCTCTATACCTTTATTCAATGACTTTTTTGGATTTTTTCTTTTGCTTTTGTTTTACAAATACCTGCCCCAACCTCACTGCTTCCTCTCCTAGAAAAAAATAATAATAATTTTTAAAATGTATATCCTAGCAATCTTTAAAAGTATTACTCAAAATGAAACTTTCTCTATGACACTTCCTCAATCAGAATGAATTACAAGTTCAAAACTAAACTCACCACCTACACCTTCCGCTGTGTTTTTTGTTTGTTTGTTTGTTTGTTTGTTTGTTTGAGTCGGAGTCTCACTCTCTCACTCAGGCTGAAGTGCAATGGCATACTCACCGTCACCGCAGCATCAATCTGCTGAGCTCAGTTGATCCTTCCACCTTAGCCTTCCAAGTAGCTGGAACTACAGGCGCTTGCCACCACGCCTGGCTAATTTTTTGATTTATTGTAGAGATGAGGTCTCGCCAGTTGCCCAGGCTGATCTTGAACCTGTGGGCTTAAGCCATCCTCTCACCTCGGCCTCCCAAAGTTCTGGAATTATAGGCATGAGCCACCGCGCCTGGCCTTCCTCTGTGTTTCAAACACCACCACCACCAATACATATCTAGTTGTATGATTCAGAAATCTAGGAATTACCTTTAATATTATCTTCCTCATTCCCCAAACATTGAATGAGTTCAGGCTCTATTGATTGTCTTCTAGATATTTCTCAAATGGTTCCCTTTGCTCCACCCTTGATACTACTGCCTTATGAGTTCAAACTATACTCTCACTGGAATCACTGTAAGAGCCATTGTGTCCAGTTCCACCTCTGTCTGAGGTTGTCCACACTGCTGAAAAGTGACCTTCCTAAAACAGACGCATGATTTCAATAACCTACTAGTGACCAACTGTCCTGGTTTTTCCAGGACTGGGTTTTCTCAGGATATCGGACTTTCAGTGCTAATGTCAAAGAAGTTCAGGCAAACCAGGATGGCTAGCCACATACTTAAAAGCCTTAAATCCCTTTAGAACAACATAAAGTTCTTCCTAATCCTCCCTACACCTATCTTTTCGGTTTCAACTCTCTGTTCTCCTCATCCCACTCCACCACACACTCACATACACCCTGCACACCAGCTTTGCCAAGCTCCAGTCAGTTCTCTGAATGGAACGTGCTTTGTTCTTTTACATCTCAGTACCTTTGTACATTGTGTCTTCTTGACTCAGATGTCCTTTTCCTTATCGAGACTTGCTGGTGAACTTCTAGTCATCGATCAAAATTCTTTTTAATTGACACTTTTTCATGAAGTCATCCAGTAGATGACTGTAGCTTCCTCTATGTTCTCACAGTACCTTGCAAATACTGGTGTCAAAGCACTAGCTCACTGAACTCTCTCCTCCACCAGACATCGAGGCACAGGACTTTTCTTTGTATAACTAACACCTGGCAGAAGGACTTTTACGTAAAAAGTGCTCAATAAACAAGGGAGAGGGAGAGGGAGGGAGGAAAGGAGGGAGACATGCTGACATAATTTTCCTAGATCACTTTGTCATCTGTGTAAAATTTGTCCTTAGTTACTTAAATAAAATGCATACTTCATCCACTAGAGTATTAGCTCCCTGAGGCAGAAACAGAGTTTTATATACTTTGTATCTCCACAGCATCCAGGTACAAATTCATTATATGTGTTTATTGATATGGTTTGGCTATTGTCCAAGGCTGAGAAAAGATGAATGACATGAAAGTCTTTTCAGAAGGATATGTCAAGAGGGAGTACATGAATATATAAATGTGGTCTAAAGGTGTTAATAGAGTGCACTCCTTACTGGGTGCAACTGCCATGTATATACCTTTACAGCAATCACTGTTTCTCTTGGGGGAAAAACCTCTTTATTGATAAATAAAACAAGAAAGTGTAGAGATTTGGAATCGCCCACTTAAAATAGGTTCTGGAAACTGCTGAAACAGTTGTATTTATGATTATATAAAGAGTTCTCTGCTCATTATGAGAAAATGATTTCTTGATCAATAATCATACAGCCTTTATTTCCAATCCATAACATATATCAATGCACCTAAAGGTATAAAATATAAGCATCAGAATCACATGGACAGAAATATAGATTTCTGGGTCATCATCTCCAAATTTCTGAGGATAGGTTCAGAGAACTAGGACATTTCCAGCTCAGGATCTCAGCTGATTCTTATCACGGTGGCATTTGGGAACTGCTATCAATACTGCAAAGGAGACTATCATTCGAACAGATAATGCTTATTCTGTCAAATGGTTGCTGTAAGAATTAAATAATATGTTTTATATAAAGTGCTTGCCTGATGGCACCAGTTCAGTACTTATTAGCCAATGCCGTTCCTATACTTTGAGTTCCCTGGTGAGAAAAACATGTCTTTTTCATCTTTATATTCACTGTGGCACTTTAGCATTCAGTATGTAATATAAATAATAGACTCCCAACAAATTGCATGATACCAAACTCTGAATCTTTTGAATAAGGTTGGAGGGAAAACTAACAGCAAGATACCGTTATTACCTATTAAATTGGTCAGGATCTTTGGCACATACTGAAAGTTGACCAGAGGGCAGTTCAAGGGCATTCTTGTACAAAATTGATAGAATTCTTCATAAAGTAGCACGAACTTTCTGTAAAGCAATTCAGCAAATGTATCAAGATCATTAAAAGTGTTTCAATTTTTGATGTAGTAATGCAATTATTATGTTTAGGAAATACCTTAAGATAATAATGAAATATTATAATTTCATTATTTATTCATATTATATTGAAATTATTGTCTTAAGTAAATAATTTGAAGTGGAAAGGTATAATTATATAGATATTTTTATACACATGCATTAGAATGAACTCAACTATGATACTATGGTAATGGTTAAGTCAATTATGACACCTCCTCAAAATGGAGCATTCTTCAACCATCAAATTAATGCTTGGAATAAATGTTAATAACATAAGGGAATATTTATAGTGTGTCATGGTGAAAAAAAGCATTTATAGTATGAGTTCAATAATGTAGAAGAAAATGTATAGAAAAAACTTAAAGAAAATATACCAAATGTTAACAATGATAGAACCATAAGTAATATTTATTTTCTAATACTTTTCTGTGTTTTCAAAAATGTATAAGGAAAAATAAAATATATTTTAAAATAAAGTATAAAAAAGTATTGTTTTTAAATAAATGAGACTTTCATTTTTGAAAACAAGTAGTAGACTTGCTTTTTCCTATTTATCTCAGTAGGTTCAACTGAAATCCACGGACATTATATAGAAAACAAACATAACACAGAGTAATCAAAGGAAGGCAGACTTGCTAGGGATTTCAGGAATTGAGGAATGAATGATATAGTGGTAAGTTCTCTGGGTTTTCTTTCTATCTCATATATCCCACCAAGACTTGGAGCAGAAGAAGTTGGCAATCCAGAAATAGGAACAGACCAAAAAACGAAAGAAAGAAAACACCACAACAAAAGCCTGCTTTCTCTAGCCACAAGACAAAAAAGGTGGGGGGGCAGCCTAGCAAGACAGAAAACCTCAAGACAACAACTGCTCCACTCTAGCCAAATACCACAGGAAAAGAAAAATGGCCTGGTCCCACCTACACTAGCAAGGACCAAGTTGGGAGCCTAAATTTCCATCCAGGCTGTAATGAGGTACTTCAATCCCCCTACAGGGATAGTGTCTGAGAGAGTAAAGCAGGAAGCAGGAACTTTCATCCCGCCAGGTGGTAATGAGCACCCCATCCACTGTGGTCTGGGCCTGTATCCCCACCAGCATTACAAGGCTCCCCTCCACCTCCAAGCTGAGATGTTGTCAGAAGAAGCAAAGCAGAGAGTCAGGAGGCCCTCTCCTCCATAGTGTCAGTGGAAGCCATCTGGGGAACAGTAGTGAGGCACTCTTAATTCTTAAAGCCAGAGAAGTATCAGCGAAAAACTAAAGGGAAGCTTGAATTCTCACCTCCACCTCCATCTGCCAGTAATAAGGACCCCACCTATCTTCAAATGTCAGTGGAGGTTGAGTGGGTAACCAGGACTTCCACCAACAGCTGGCAAAAATGAGGCGGTGCCCTACTCTTCCCCTACTGAAGCAGTGTCAACAGAATCAATCTAAATAAGATTTAGAGTCTCATAACAATACTGTAAAGTTTCAGATTTCAAAAATCACTCATCAAGAACCAGGAAGATCTCAAACTGAAAGAAAAAAGACAATCAATAGATGCCAACACAAGATAACAGAGATGTTAGAATTATCTGATAAGGATTTTAAAGCAGTCATTATAAAAATGCTATAACAATTACCTGTACACTTAAGACAAATGAACAAAGTATAATGTCCAGAAAAAAATAGAAAATATAAAGTAGAACTAAATGAAAATTTTAGAACAGAATAATACAATTCCTGAAATAAAAATGTAGTGAATGGACTCAATAGCAAAATAGAGGAACAGAGACAACAGTGAAATGAAAGATAGAATAACAAAAATTGCCCAATCTGAACTACAGAGAGAAAATAGCCTTTATAAATTTGGATAGAGCCTCAAAGACCAATGAAACTATGACAAGAGATAAAAGTATTGTATAATTGGAATACTGAAAGGAGAAGAGAGAGAGGTAATGACTTTAAAAGTAGTCATAAGAAAAAATGGCTGAAAATATCTCAAATTTGGTAAAAGACATAAACAAATTTGAACAATTGAGAGACTCCCAAACAGAATAAACCCCAAGAAATCCACAGAAGAAGGATAATAGCATAGATCTGTATAAAACACAGACAAAGAAAAAATTTAAAAGCAGTTGGAGAGTAATGACACCTCCTATGAGGGGAAAACCAGTTTGAATGACTGCAAATTTCTCATTGTAAACCCTTAAGGCCAGAGGAAGTGGCACAACACATTTTAAGCACTAAAAGAAAACAACTGTGGATGCAGACAATTCCAGTAAAAATATACTTCAGAAATGAAAAGGAAATCAAGACATTCTCAGATGAAGATGAAATAAGAAAATTTGTTGCCAGCACACCAACCCTGAAAGAGCAGCTAAATGAAATTCCCTAAACAAAATGGAAACAATAACAAAGAACCTTGGAATATCAAGAAGAGAGAACATGTTAAGCAAAATTAAGGGTAAATACAATAGGTTTTTCTTCTCCTCTTGTGTTTTCTACATTATGTTTAATGGTTGAAGCAAAAGTTATAACAGTGTTTGATGTGGTTTTCAATAAATGTAAATTATTTAAAGCAATTATATATAAAGGGGAGAATAAAAGGAGAAAAATGTTGTTACTTTTAAAACTTGCACTCAGTCTGATAAAAATATAATACCTTTAAGCTATGATAATTATACATGTGCATACATAATAATTGGAGCAACTGATAAAAAAGCAATACAAAGAGAATCACTCAAACACTACACATAAATCAAAACAGTATTATAAAAATTATTCAAATAACTCACAGGAAGGCAGAAAAACAGAAACAAAAAACAGAGAGAGCAAACAAAAAAAATGACAGGCATAAGTCCTAACATATCCATAATTACATCAAATATAAATGGCCTAAATACATTCATTAAGAAACAGAGATCAGGCTGGGCACAGTGGCTCAAGCCTATAATCCCAGCACTTTGGGAAGCTGAGACAAGAGAATTGCCTGAGTCCAGGGGTTCCAGACCAACCTGGGCAACTTGGTGAGACCTTGTCTCTACAATAAATACAAAAATTAGCAGGGTATGGTGGCATGTTCCTGTAGTTCCAAATGCTTGGAAATCTGAGGCAGAGGATCCCCTGAGCCCAACAGGTCAAGGCTGTAGTGGCCATGAGCATGCCACTGCACTCCAGCCTGGGCAACAGAGTGAGACTCCAACTCAAAAAATAAACAAAAATACAAACAAAAACAGAGATTATCACTGTGGATTAAAATATGATTCAACTCTATGCTATCTATAAGAAATTTACTTCAAATATAACAATTTAGACAGGTTGATATTAAAAAATGTAAACAGGTGTATCAGGTAAACATTAATCAAAAGAAAGAAAAAGTGGCTATAGTATCAGATAAATAGACTTCATTTACCAGAAACAGAGAGAAATTTCATTTTTATAATGATCGAAAGTTCAATTCACCAAGAAGACATGGCAATCCTAAATGTGTGTGCAACACTCAGTGAGCTGAAAAAAATATGTAAAGAAAAAACTGCTAGAACTGAAAGGAGAAATGGAAAAATCTGCAATTATGGTCAAAGACTTTAGCATCCTTTCTCTCAACAATTCACAGAAAGACTAGATAGAAAATCAACAAGGCTATAGAAGACTTCATGAAATCACCAACCAATAGAATTTAATTGATATTTATTGGACACTCCACCCAACAATAAGCAGAACACACATCTCTTCAAGTGCTTGTGGAACATATATTGAGATAGACCAGGCCAGGTGCTGGCTCATGCCTGTAATCCCTGCACTTTGGGAGGCCAAAACAAGAGGATCACTTGAGACCAAGAACTCGAGACCAGCCTGAACAACAAAATGTAACTCCATCTCTACAAAATATAGGAAAATTAGCTGGGCATGGTGGTGCATGCCTGTAGTCCCAGCTACTAAGGAGACTAAGGTAGGAATGCTTGAGCCCAGGAGTTTGAGGCTTCGGTGAGTCATGATTTTGTCACTGCACTCCAGCCTGGGTGACAGAGTAAAAGCCTGTCTCAAAACAAGCAAACAAACAAAAGGTTTGGGGGGGTGGGGAGACTATATCCTGGGCCATAAAGCAAACCTCAACAAATTTAAAAGAGTTGAAATCATACTAATTGTTCTTTAATCATAATAGAGTAATACTGGAAATTAATAACAAAAATGTAACAAGAAACTCTTCAAACCATTGAAAATAAAACATTTCTAAATAATTTATGAATAAAAGAGAAAGTCTCAAGATAATCTAAAAAGATACATTAAACTGAATGAAAATCAAGGCACAACATACTGAAATTTGTGAGATACAGCTCAAGCAGTGCTGAAACCAAAATTTATAGCGCTAACTACATATATTACAGGAAATAAAATTTCCAATACAATAATCTAAGTTCTCACCTTAAAAACCCAGAAAAAGAAGAGCAAAATAGCCCAAAGCGAGCATAACAAAGGAAATAATAAAGAACAGAAATCAATGAACGTGTAAATTAAAAAATCAAAACAAAGAACTGGTTCTTTGAAAAGATCAATAAAACTGACAAACCACTCGCAAGACTGAGAAAGAAAAAAATAGAGAAGACACAAATTATTAATATCAGAATTTAAAAAATCAAAGGAAAATAAAGAAATACTGTAAATAATTCTACACACATAAATTTGACAGTTCAACTAAAATGGACCAATTCACTGAAAAATACAAAGAATTATCACTCAATGTGAATGGAGAACCTGAATAACCTTATTACTATTAAGAAAATTGAATTCATATTTTTAAACTCCCAAACACCAAATCTCTGGGTCTAGATGCTTTCACTGAAAAAATTCTACCAAACACTTCAAGAAGAATTCACATCATGTCTACACTATCCGTTCCAGAAAGTAAAGAATGAAATACTTCTTTATGAAACCAGCGTTACCCTGATAACAATGACAAGACAGAAATAGAGAAAGAAAAAAGAGAAAGAAAGAGAAAAAAACAGACCAATATCCCTCAGCAATACAGAAGCAAATATCCTTAACAAAATATGAGCAAATATAATTCAGCAATACGTTAAAAGAATTATACATCGTTACTAGGTGGGGTTTATGTGAGGAATATAAGACTGCTTCAACATCCAAAAAAGTCAAGCAATGGTGATTTAATAGGCCACTATGATAACAGATTAAAGAAGAAAAAATCACATGATCACTCTGGTCAAAGAAGAAAAAAATTGATAAAATTTCATACTCATTCATGTTTTTAAAAAAAACTCTCAAAAACTGTTAATAAACAAAAACTTTCTCATCTTGATAAGAAATATTTTTTAAAATGTACAGCTAAAATACAATGATAAAAAATCAAAAGTTTTCCCTGTAAAAAAAAAAAAAAATCAGGAAAAGACAAGGATGTCTGCTTTCACTACTCTTATTAAACATTGTACTGAAATTTACAGCAAGACAAGGAAATAAAAGGCAAACAGAGATAAACTTTTTCCTGTTTATACATATTATGATTTCTATGTAGGAAATTTTACAAATCTGTAAAAATAATCCCTCCTAGAATTGAGTGAGTTCAGCAAGTTAACAGGATACAAGATAAAAATACAAAAATTAATTGTATTTCTATATGCTGGTAGCGAATATGTGGGTACTGATATTTGAAACATGGCTATTTAAAATCACTCGAAAAAATGTAGGTGCAAATTTAACAAAATACCAAAAAATGTATAGAACTTAGATGTAGAAAACTGCAAAATATTGATGAAAAAAATTAAAGAAGCTCTAAAACAAATGGAGAAATATACCATGTTAATAGTTTGGAAAATTCAGCATAGTAAAGATTTTAATTCTCCCTAAATTGATATCCAGATTTAATGCAATACTCACCAAGATCCCAGTAAGTTTTTTTGTAGATGTAAACAAGATAATTCTAAAATGTACATAGAAAAGTCAGTGAACCATAATAGCTAAACAATTTTGAAAAATAAGAATAAAATGGGAATAAGCATTCTACCTGTTTTCAACATTTATTGTATAGCTACCATAATCAAGACTGTATAGCTTTGGCACATAGATTAATTGAATAGAATAGAAAACTAAAAAGTAGACCTACACATATACACCCAACTGACTTTTTTCACCTGTGCAAAAGCAATTTGATAAAGAAAAAATAACAAATGATGATGATCAAGCAACTGGACAGCCATAGGCCAAAAAACAAAAAAATCCACAAAAGGTCGACTTACGTTGTACATTTACACACAAAAATTAACTCATAATGGGCCATACATTTAAATATAAAACATAAAACTTTAAGAGAAAAATCTTAGGACTTAGGGATAGGCAAAGTGTTCTTAAACTTGAAGCCATCTTAGACTCAAAAGATGTGAACACTACCTAAGAAAACACTATTAAAGGAAAAATTGATAAACAGGATTTCATCAAAATTAAAAATTTTTGCTCTGTATGACAGCATGTTGGGGCATAGGAATGGGTAGGTGGCGGGGGGGCTTACTGACTGTGAGAAAATATCTGCAAACCACACCTGAAAGCAACCTAGATGTTCTCCAGTCAATAAATAAACCACAGCACGACCGAATACTACTCAGCAATCAAAAGGAACAAACTATTGGTACATACAACTACCTGGAACCGTCTCCAAAGAACTATGCTGAGTAAAAATGCCCATTTCAGAGGTTACATTCACGCAACATCCTTGAAATGACAAAATAATATAAATTTTAAAAATAATATAAATAAAGAATAAATTAGTGGTTGTCAGGCTTAAGGAGGATACAGGTGGGAAGGAAATGGATGTGGATTTTAAAAAATAAAGGATTTTTATGGTAGTGGAAATATTCTGTATCTTGACTATATCAATGTCACTATCCTGATTGTGATATTGTGGTATAGTTTTGCAGGAGGTTACCCATGAGGGAACTGGGTAAGGGGTACAGAGGAGCTCCTTACGTTATTTCCTACAATTGCATGTGAATCTCCAAATAATTTTTTTTTTTAAATGAGTTGTATTAGGTTATTTCTGAGTGACTTTCTATATCTGAAATGCCATACGTTTGAGGGTCTAGGGATTCCTTGGCTATTGGTTATAAATGACTGCAGGTGAATTTTCTTACAGGTCTGGACACAAATATTTATTTATGCTGCTAAGTAAAAACTCATAGATAATCCTAACAAATAACATTTTCCTATGGCAATAAAGGAAAGGTTAAAAATAATATGTAATGATAATAAAAAGAATTATACCAGAAAGGAAAAGTACAAAAATCAACATTTTCTGTAAAATACCAGATAGAAAATATGTTCAGCTTTGTGGGTCATATGGTCTCTCTCACAACCACTCATCTCTGCTGCAGAAGTAGGCAGAAACAATATGTGGGTGGGTAATTTTCCAACAAAACTTTACAAAAACAGTCATTATGCCATATTTCCCCATATGTTTGCAGACCCTTGCCAGAGAGAAACAACATGTAGGAGAACAGCCTGTTGCCTGGCAAGGGTAAGGCCATCTTGAAGCAAAACCAGCATAATGACCAGTGTTTGACTCCTACATATCAAGGTGTTCTGCAGCAAAGTCAAGAAACAAAGCTCGCAGCATAGATAATTCCTCATAAAGAAGCAACGTCTGTAACATAGATAACCTCTAGTAAAAATGCTTATGTAGCATCCCCAGTGGTCATGAGCTTTGCAGGAGGGTCTGAGACATGACCAACCACACATTTTACCAATAAATCTTACTATATAAAGAATACTTTCTGGAAGGCCAGCTCAGAGATCCAGTCTTGTAGCCGCTTAAGACATTGCTTTTAAATCTGCTCATAAGTCTTTATTAAATGTTTCTTTCTGAGAAACTAGCTTTGTCAGTTTTTCTTTGGTCTCTCATCTTTCTCAGCCATGGAGGGTACATGTGCATATCCCTGCTCACCACAGAACACAACAGAACAACAGAACCATTTAGTTTTTGCACCTTGTAGAGATAGTACTTACCTAATGAGACTATTGTGAGTCTAAAATGAAGTATCACATGAAAATGCTTAGCAAAGGGCATAGGACCTAGTAATTAGTCAACAAATGTTAACTCTTATTATTATTAGGCATATTTGTATATTCTTTTGCTATTTTCCATTGGCCACTTAATTTATACATGGACATTCTGTAGGCAATCATTTCAATATTGTTAAAACTCAAAATTAAATGTTTTCCTGCTCTGAGACCTTGTGTAAAAAGGTCAGAAGGAAGATGATGGGTTTTTTCCTCCCCATAAGATTGAAAACCTTCACAATCAATTCTTTATTAAAGAACAAATACTACACAGAGGATAGGATCTGATACCAATATAATAGGAATTCTCACTTTTTTAAATTCCTCCTAGAGTGGGAACAGTAGGGAGGAAGCGACACAGAAAACTTCTGAAATGAAATATGAAGGCTCCCAATTTGTTGCTAGAGTCCTATTTGTCCCTCAACATGTTCTGCTGTGGTCAGAATTGATCCTTCATATGGGCACGGTGTGTTTTGCTTGGAAATTCTTCAAATAAAGAAAAGCTTCACAACTTCCATTACACACTCCCTCTTCATACTCCTCTGCAATGGTAAATGGCAAACATGGCATTTCTGAGGAACAGAACCACATCCCTCCATGACGATGCAGCCACTAATGAGGAGATGAGTTCCACCTTCATCTAGATCTTTACTCTTGAGAGGGGTATTGAAAGCTGAACTGGCCTTACAAACATGCAGATCCCCAAATGGCATGATTTTAGGCCACTAAGGCTCTCTAAGAAAAAGAAAAAAAAATTCTCAAGTGTATACAAAACACAGACAAAGTTTATACACAGAAATATTCACAACAATGTTATTAGCAGTGATAAATAGCAACCTATGTGTATAAGAATAGGGCAATTACTAAATAATATTTTATGATGGGAGACCCAAAAATGGAAATTTTTATTTAAAAAATTGTGTATTTATTCTGACATGTTTAAACTTTAGTCACCTTCAAAGTACTCTCAAGTACTATCAAGATGCTTTTTCCACTGCTCAAAACAGGTTTTGAACTAGTATATTTTGATGTTTTTAATGCTTCCGCCGTTTTGATAAACCACATCTTTTACTATTTTCAGCTGATTCTGACTTCAACTTGAGTGCACCCGTAACTACAAGCATGATATGCAAATGAGCTTGGAGGAAAAGAATGATTCAATTAGAGCCAGTGAGAAGAAATGGATATTCAGCTAAGACTACTGAAAGAAAGGCAGGCTCTTTTTTTCTACTGGAGTGGTATCTGGGGATATGTAATCCTAGAGCTATTAGAGGGTCACTTGTAAAGACTGAAAATAAAATCAGAACGGTAGAAAGTATAGCCAATATATATAGGAAGAAACCCAGTACTGATGGAACTTTTTTTGCCTCTGGATCAATCTGTGCCTGAAGGTATCTATACTTGGATTTTTCAATTAATGAGCCAACAAATTAGCTTTGATTTGCCTAAGACAATTTGAGTTGAGCATTCAGTAGCATGAAACCAAAAAAGGTTCTAACTAATATAAAAGTTTACTAAATGCTAGGCCCTGAACTACAGAGTGAAGAAAGAGAAATAAAAACAAGAGTCATCTTAGGAAAGAATCAGATAATTGTATGGTGGTTATATGATTTCTGTAGCCATTAGCTATAAGTGAAACACAGAAAAAAATTCACACTGTGAATCAAAAGCATATGTCTATGGTTTCATCTTGACAACAGTTAAAGTGTTTCCAGTTTAAGTAACAAATAAATGATGGGGCCTTGCCATTTAAGTAGGCTATTTGTTATCAATTTTACATCCGTGGGGACCCTCAAAAACCTGGAATTCTCTTTTGGAGGGTAAGTCCCTTGTAGTACAATTTTCTCCTCTAGGTAAGTGTTCTAGAAACCAATTGGCATCAGTGTACCAACTTGCATTGTTGTGAGAGTTTTGGTGAATTTTTTTTTCCAGTGATTTTTTTTTTTACAAGCATTTATTATCTCAGTGAATATCTATAGGTCAGCAATCTGGGCACAGATTATCTAGGTCTTCTTAGAGACTGAAATATGCTTTAGAGGCTGCTGGCCAGAGCTGGGATCTCATCTGAGTCTTGACTGTGATACAAATTTTTCAGGTCAGCCTGGACTTCAAGAGTGTCATGTCAGTTCAATGGGTTGTCCAGTCAGCTCCAGAGAGGGTCAGCTAGAGGGGTTGGCATGCCTAACCCCAGAAGTGTTGGCTCTAATGGGCTGGCAAGTAAGCCCTGAGAGTGTTGCTGATTCGGTGGGCTGGCAAGCCTAGCCCCCAGAGTGTTGGCTCTAATGGGCTGGCAAGCTAAGCCCTGAGACTGCTGTAGACCCCAGAAGTGTCTCGGCTTCGGAGTCTCGCCTTCTTCCAGCAGCTCTCCAGGTTCAGCCGGCTCGTCGGCTGGCAAACCAGCCTCTGGGGTGCACAGCACTTTGGCTCCAACCATCTTCTGCAGCCCGGAAAGTGAGAAAGCAGGAGTTATTGAGAGGACAGAAAAGCTCCCACAGTGGGAGGGGATCCGAGGGGGTTGCCCTGGAGATTCTTTCAATGCATTTGCTTAGTTTATGAAGGGTGATTTGCAAATGCACCTGCCCACACTGTGCTGAGTGTTCAGCAGTTTTTGACCAAAAAACGGCATGACCCCTGTGCCCAGCCCTCCCTATTCGCTTGATCTCACCTCGAGGGGCTTTTTGCTTGTTTCCCTTGATTAATAAAGCCCTCAAAGGGAAACATTTTTCCAATGTGGAAGAGGTGAAACAAACTGCAGAAGCACTAAAAGGCATCAAAATTGATGAATTCAAAAACTGTTTTGAGCAATGAGAAAAGTATCTCCATAGGTATATTGCATCAAACAGAGGGTACTTAGAAGGTGACTGAAGTTCAAACATGCAAGAATAAATAACTTTTTATTTTGAAATTTCCAGTCCCCTCCCCCACCCGCCCATATATCCCTGGGGAAAGTTTATAGCAGATATAAACCCAAGATCAGGAGGCACATGAAAAGGAATGCAGAAATCACCAAGAATAAGTAAGCATGACTGAACCAGTTTTGTCAAACTAATCTCACGTACTCTGACAGCCAGTGCTACCTAACTGATTAGGACAATAATTAACACATGGCTTATCTGATTTTCAAAGGTGTCTCTTAAGGACTTTTGTTTCTGAATGTAGAATCCTACAAAGAACATCTCACTTATCCTAACAACCAGAAAAAAAAAAGATAACCTACAAAAGCATAAATTTTCTTGAGCGCGTAAGATAGTTAAGGTTTTAAGTCAATCGAGTAAACCCAATTCCAAAGGACAGATCCCTCCAAAAAGAGACAGGATAAAACAATATTTTTACCTTTTGCGGATCTTGGGAGAAAGTGATGGCTATCATACAAGCAGATAAAAAGAAATAAGCTCAAATTTTAACAAATTCAAATAAAGGCCAAACTTGGGCTACAGCATCAGGTTAGCCCAAATATCTAAAGGTCTCAGACCCAGAAAGTGTCCACATTGACTCAGAAATCCTTGCCCCAGGCATCAATTGATGTTCATGAGGAAGACTAGAGGTAGAGGAGAACATCAGAGAGAGTTCCTTGGTGACTAATGCAGAAGCTCCAAGGGACAGACTCCAATTTCCTCTCACTCCTCTATTCTCCTCTACTATTTAAGCTGCTGGGACAGGGACAGTAATTGGCAAAGGCCAATTACTTCAAGGTAAGAAACCATCTTTGAGGGCACAAACAAAAGTCATTGAGGCTGGAGGAAAGATAGCAGCAAAAATGCTCTACCAATGACCATCCTGAAACCAAAATTTCTACATTAAAATCAAGCCTAAGTGATAACTAGAGGAGGGCTGAGAAACTCCTGCCTAAGACCAACAACAACTATTAGACAGATTTGGCTGCTTCAGGGAGGATGAAGAAAAATAATGACAAATGAATAAGTAATGAAATGAAACTTCCTAAGACTAAGTGTAGACAAAGTGCAACAGATTCTCCCTCTACTCCACTATAAGTCTAGAACTAAGTAACAAGCCAAAGAGGCTACCACTGGTAGAGGGACAGAAACATGAAGTAAGGCCAATTGGTTAATGCAGGCATGCACAAATAGCTTAAAACTGAAGGGGTATCCAGGAGATCTAATTTCAAAACCTGTCCTCCACATCACTTCTATGTCCAAAAGATCAGAGATTTACAGCTTTTATAGAAAAAGATCTGAGCCGGGCTCGGTGGCTCAGCCTGTAATCCCGCGCCTTTGGGAGGCTGAGGTGAGTGGATTGCCTGAGCCCACGGGTTCGAGACCCACCTGGGCAGCGAGATCTCATCTCTACAATAAATTTAAAAAAAAAAAAAAATCAGCCGGGCGCGATAGCGCATGCCTGTAATTCCGGCTACTTGGAAGGCTGAGGCGGAAGGATTGCCGGAGTCCAGCAGGTCAAGGCTGCGGTGGCCGGGAGAGGCCACTGAACTCCAGTCTGGGCGACCAAGTGAGACTCCAACTCAAAAAAAAAAAAAAAAGAAAGAGATCTGGAGGTTTTGCTTCTCACAAGTTCAAAATGAGCTCAAAGTATAAAATATCTGCTAAACTAATGTGCACTATCTTGGGATTATGTAGTAGCAGCAGTAGTAGTGGTAATAGTAGTAGTTATGTAGTAGTAATAGTAATAAGCTACATCAAAAGCATAAAGACAGTAGATTATTAGAATTAAGAATAGGAGCATTGAAGTCAACCTGGCTGGGTTCAAGTCTGTTTTTGCTGCTTCTTAGATGCCAGATTTGGGCAAATTATATAATTTCTCAGTACCTCATTTTGCAAAATTGGGATTAACAACCCATATGAGTCAGGAAAGAAGAAACTCTAGTAACGTGTATATAAATCGTCTATTCACTTTATCTGAAACAAATCAGGTGAATTTAATGTGACATGTAACATACAAACATGAAATAAGACACATTCCCTGCCAATAATAATTCACAATCCACTGAGGGAAAAAAATAAGCATAAAGTTCTAATTCAAAATTTAGTGAGAATCACAATAGGAATTCAAATCTAGCCCAAATAAAGAAGTGTTCAGTGGTGACCAAGGGGTTCCCAGATGGCTTGATGAAGAGAATCAGATTTGAGATGGGCTTTGATGAATGGGCAGGACTTTGATGTCCAGGTGTCAGGGTGAAGATATATTCCTGATTAAGAAAGTATATAATATCTTTTGGGAAGAGTAAACAGACCACTTCTGGTTGGTCAGAGAAAGTGGAAAATGAAAAATTGTCTACTGAGATTGGCTAAAGGAAAAACCCACACAGTATTTTTCCTCCAAGCTGAAAGATCTTTGTTATACTTGGCGCTTTCAAGTTGATGGAGAACAAAGCTGAAGGTAAATGTGTGCCATAAAAATCATTCTTACTTTCCCATTACAAAGTAGGAGAACAAATCACTTATATTTAGATTTTTAGACTTCTTTGTATACCCAACCTTAATTCTTGGATACTTTCATTTTGGAGCTGGTCTCAATACACTGAGCATTCCTCACAATAATACATTTTATGTACTGATTCTAAGAGTTGAGTACTAGAGTTTAAAAATCTTTCAACCACAACTCTCCCAGGAAGTTAATAGATTCTGAAAATGCTAAGGTAATTACAGTCTCAGCCAGGGTTCTGTGTGTGTACACACTGAAATCAGAGAGTGTCCCAGCCTGGGGAACATAGTTTTTCTCTGAAAAACATGTAAGACACATGGACCTCCTCTCTGTTCTTTTAGAGGGCATCTAGGGCTCAGCTGTGCTCACTGTCTGTAAGAGTAGCCTTAGGCAGAGGGCGGAGTTGAGAAATCAGTGTTTTCAGTTGCCTTTCAACTCTACCCAGGATATGGTTTTAGGCAGCTTCCCAGGGTTTATATGAAGGACATTCAGAAATAGCTGTGGGTTATTTAGGCAGCTCATCCACCTCTGGCTAGTCTTCACAAAGCCTTGAAACTGGCATCCAGGAATGAATCTCTTCTGGTTGCATCACTAAATCACCACCTTCTTTGGAAGTCAAGTTCCTATACTCTTTCTTCTGTGGTCCTGAGGACCCTATAAGATTCAGCAGTAGTTAATCACTGGCCAATAGATTTACTCTTTATTCCTTTAATTATGAGTAATAACACCCATAAATTTCCAGTTTCCACTTTATGTAATGTTTCCAGATACATTTTTCTTTCCTCGACTAAAAAACTCACAATGCTCCAAAAAAATAAAAAGAGTATCACTTACATTTCTTAAGATATTTCACAGTGACTTTATCTACCTGTTTTAAAACATGTTAAATTGTGTGCATGTGTTGGAAGGACCCCAAGAAATTACCTGCATTGAGCCCTGGGTCAAACCAATAAGGTACAGTTATTTCCACCTTGTAAGTAAAGCAATGTCAAAGAGAGGTGACCATGATTTGCTTTAAGGTGTAAGTATAAATAAATGTAGAGCTAACACTGCAATGCTGGTCTAGAGCCTCCTAGTATTGTGTTTCTTTCCATTTTTTTTCTCATCATTAACAACGAAAGTAGCAGATCCAGAATTTAGAAAAACAAAGAGTTGGTAAACCACTGTTTAAGGCAAGGACTTAAGCCACACCTTTCTATTTACTTAGCCAAATGAACTTGGGCATGTCATTTAACCTCTCCATGCCTAAATCTCCTTATTTACAAAAGAAAGATGATAATTCCTCATAGCGTTGCTGAAAGAATTAAGTAAATTACTATGTATAAAGTTCTTAGTCCAAAACTTTGTCCAGATTCAATCACCATGTAAGTATTTGCTATTACTGTTGCCAACCCCGATCCCGGTCTGCTCTTACTTTTCCTTTTAGATTAAATGGCAGTAGCATCTTCCCCCATCAAGTAATTTAAGAACTTTAGAGATTTCCTTAATAACTACTTATCCTGTTTACTTCTTCCTTACCTCATAAACTGTGGATTATAAAGTCTCTTTTAATTCTGACTTCTAAGTATCTTTCAGATCCCTTCTTTACTCAACATCCTCTCTGACAAGGCTATAGTTTAGTCCTGATCCTATTTCACATAACTTCTCACTAGTCTCTCTTCCTTCAATCATCCTTTTTTGCACTGCAATGTAAAACCCTTTGGAATGACAAATGCTACCCTATTACTTCCTGTTTCAGAACTTCCAGTGGCTCTCACATCATGTCAGCCAGGCTGGCATCACAACCACTCTGACCAAGTCCAGCTCCACCGTCAAAGATTCCAAGTCAGTAAGTCTAGAATGGGGCCTAAGAGGCTAGTTTTTATATATTCTCCCGCTTGATTTTGGTAGTTATTTCATGGATCAGTGTTTGGAAAGGACAAATGAATACTCATTAGAATGTCTTACAAAGTTTATCACAATCTTATTTATCCCTCCAGGAGAACGAAATGCCATCTTTCTTCTTGAAGGTTTGTTTTTTATTTGTTTGTTTTTCTGAATCGTTCCTTCTGTGTTCCCATAACTCTTTAAGTATAACTCCCACAATAACACTTATTATATCACACTTTCAATACGTTTGCACCCCCGGTTTCCTCGCTTGAGGGGACAGTTTCATGGGCATGCAACCTGCATAGTCACACAGGGCCCTGCACTCAGAGGGATCTTAATGCTCTGCTATCACCATCCTGAAATTCTTCATAATTGTTGAACAATGGGCACTTCATTTTCACTTTGCAACAGGCTCTGTGAATTATATACTTGGTCCTTCCCACTCAGCTGTGAGATCCTTGAAAACAAGCTATTTGCTATTCTTTCAAAATCCTCCTTGGTTAGCACAGAATACTCCTAGCACAAAATAGAGGTTTTTTAAATATTTGTTAAGTCCATATATGAACAGATGAAAAGATAAAATAAAGTATATTATAGAAAAATAGTATAGTGTAGCTAATTTACTCTAAAAATAAGTTGTTGGTTTTTTTCAATGCTTGGGGGAGAGGAGAGTTCATTGATCAATTTGTGGGATTATTGACCATTCCACATAAATAGCATACAATTTTCTAGGTTTCTTTTTAAATTACCCAAACTGCTCCTCCTTTTGACCCCCGCTGCCTCCCTGCTCTTCTCAGAATGCAAAATTGTGGTTAATGGAGCTTGCAATTATGTTCTCAAATATGCCCTGAGTTGTGCCAGGCACTGTGTTAAATTCTGGGGGAGGTGGGAAGAGAGAGGCCACGGAGAGGTGAATCAAGTAGGGTCCCTCTCCTCAAGTATCAATTAAATCTCACTCCTCTAGAGTTTATATCAAAGATGAGTTGACTTTATGTGAATTCTGCAGCAATGAATTCAGAATAAAGACATTAGATTTGGCGAGTGGCCCAGCTTCCTGAACATTGTAACTGACAAAATGTCTCAGCCTGAGCACAATTCCTCCACTATGAGATCTGTGGGGTCACTAGTTAACATTGGCAACCGACTTGGAGGTGCTCATGGAGCATAATAAATAAGAGGCTATTGAGGTGGGGGAGGTGCTTTTGCTCCCGGGTGTTAGAGAAGAAAAGAAAGCATCAGCTATCAAAGTGAGCCAAATAATTGGTGAGGACAAATGTCCCTTGCTCATGCTGAAGGCACGACAGGACTTCCAATGTGGCAAAGACCACCCACCATCCTGTTGCCACATTACGTGCACACTGTAGCACTAACATCGTACTAAGTTCTCAGAGACAGCATGGAAGTTCAAAGAGTTTCTCTTGCTCTTATACTCACTTGTTTGTGGTTTCTCAGTCTATTAGTTGGTATAAATCAGTGATAAAAGGTAAAAGATTCTAGTTGAAAACATATAATTGCCAATACACATATAAAGATGTGTTCAACCACAAATCAAGAAACTGTGACAATAATACAGCCAAAAAATGAGTCAAAGAGAAAAAGACTGATGATGTTTAATGTCATCAAGTATGGAGAAGAAAACAAGTATTCTTTTAAAAAAAATGCTGAGCCGGGCTCGGTGGCTCAGCCTGTAATCCCGCACCTTCGGGAGGCTGAGGTGAGTGGATTGCCTGAGCCCATGGGTTCGAGACCCGCCTGGGCAGCAAGACCTCATCTCTACAATAAATCAAAAAATCAGCCGGGCGTGGTAGCACATGCCTGTAATTCTGGCTACTTGGAAGGCTGAGGCGGAAGGATCGCCGGAGCCCAGCAGGTCGAGGCTGCGGTGGCTGGGAGCGGCCACTGCACTCCAGTCTGGGCGACAGAGTGAGACTCCAACTCAAAAAAAAAAAAAAAAAAATGCTGGTCTGAGTATAAATTAGAGCAAACATAACTTTTGGAAGGGTAATTTGGCATTATGTGTCAATTAAAATTTTAAATGCATATCCCTTATGATGCAACCATGCTATTTCTAGGTCTTTATCTTAAAGAAATAATCTGACGAATATGTAAAAATCCACATACAAAGTTGTTTAGCACAGACAAAAGTAAAATTAGAAATATGTGTGCAACATGGGAGATCTGTTTAATACAGCACAATTCACAACTTAAACATTGAAATAGTTATGTGGCACTATGCTTATCAAAAATATATATTCAATATATATTCACAATGATTTTTAAGTATAATGAAAAGGTCAGCTTTAAAAAATACAGATAAATCACTTTATTTTTATTAAAATACATATTTGTGAGTATACACATGCATTTTTAAAATATAAATTGTAATTGAGGTTCTTTTGTTTTGCCAAATAAATGGATGATATCCAAATACCATATTTATATTGTTTTGGGACATATATGGGGAATACAAAGGGAGATCATGAGGGAGTATCATGTTCAGTGGTGTGCTGGTGAATATCTATCAACCGGCCTTCAGGTGGGGGCAGGGTTAAAGTCCTGTTATAGTATTTACAGATTTCTGTGGCATAAATACTACCAACATTATTCATTTCAAGCTACTGATGTGATCACTGAGTAAGGAGTTGAGAAGAAACATGCAGTTGCACTATACTATATAATACCACACTTAGTATCTCTGTGATAGAGACAATAGATGCAAATAATCTCAAAAGCATAAACAAATATTAAAATGTGGTACAATAATTAGTAAGTGATGAGTTTTGCATTTGCATTTTCTATTGATTGTGTCTGGTGGTAAACCCATGAATTGTATTTACTTCATTTTTTAGACCCTTATTTGTCATTTCAGTGTTTTTTACAATAAATATGCTACATTTATAATCAAAAACAAACATCAAGTATTTTTTCTATTTGCAAAAGCATAGGGGGAAAAAGATCGGGGAACATTACTTTTAAAATAAGTCTCTCTGGAACAAAGTACTTCCCCAAAAGATGATTATACTAAGGTGTAACTAAAGGTAATGGTGAGCAATGTCAGCCTCAATTAAACTGATGTGACATATTTCTATTGTCCCTCCAAGAAGAAAGAACTTTCATTTCCTCATACTATGTCAATCTTTGTTCAGTCATAGTATGAGGAAATGAAAACTTCATGTTTCTAAGTTATTTCAAAATAGAAATATGTCACATCAAAATTTAAAGAGAGTTGAGCCCCAGGCAGCCTGATTCTCTCATTGTACAAATAAGGAAACTGAGTCCCAAGATAGGTAGATGTTTTCCCAAAGCAAGCACTACAAGGCAGGTATAAGGTAATTCAGCTCCCCTGCATTTATAAATTGTTTCCATAGTTTATGAATAAAATACATATTCACTCAATAGGTTAATTGCTGAGGCCCTGACTCTTCCTGCCTTTAGATATAACGGCAGTCCACACTTCTCCAGAATTGTATACTTCTCAAAACACTTTCACATGAATTATCTCAGTTGATCTTTATAGGTGCTCTATGAGACAGGTAGAGTAAGAAGATCCACTCCTATTTAGTGGATATGAAAACTGAGGATAGAGCGGGCAAGTAGATAGCACACAGTTAGTGAGAGCCAGGCCTCTGATCTGGTCGCAGTGCCCTCTAGGAGTCTCCTTTTTGAGACCTTTCTGAGGCCATCATCTGGGTGAACCTTCTCTGAAGGTTATGGTCTCACCTTTCCTTCCTTCCTTGTCCCTCCAAGAAGTTCTTTCTTCTTCTGGCTTCTGTCTCATTTTGCACTTAAAGATATTACTTTCAGGTCACCTAGAATTGCTCTTTAGTTCTTGGTTTGTTTTTTTTTAAGTCTAGGATGGTAGATAATAATCCTACGCATCTTTAGACCTGGGATTATTACTGTTCTTTATTTGACATAAGTGCTAAACCCTAGAATGTTGTTTTCTCTTGAAATTTGAATTATTTATATTACCAGAGGAATTGCTTTTGCAAAGGTCTAAACTCAAAGTATATTATAAAGCAAGAAACTGTAAACACTTTGGTGTGACATTTCTAGAAAATTTTGTCTTTCTAAAAGGGCTTAACGAGGGAGTTAGAGGAGACAGACTTATTTAGGAAGCACAAATCATATATAACAAACAGGCTGAGCATGGTGGCTCACATCTGTAACCCCAGCACTTTGAGAAGCCAAGGTGGGAGAATTGATTGAGCCCAAGAGTTCCAGACCAGCCTAGGCTACATAGTGAGACCTCATCTCTACCAAAAAAAAAAAAAAAATCAAAAAATTAGCTGAGTGCGGTGGTGCATGCCTAAAGTTCCAGCTACTTGGGAAGCTGAGGCATGAGGATCACCTGAGCCCAGGAGGTTGAAGTTGCAATACGCCATAATCGTGCCATTACACTTCAGTCTGGGTGACAGAATAAGACCTTGCCTCAAGAAAAAAAATTTTTTTCACAAAAGCAATAAGACTTTTTTCAGAAAATGTCAGAGTCTGATTTAATGGATTGAGTTTTTAAAAAAGAAATTAAAAAACAGATACTAGGGAATCTAAGCTCAGATGTTCTCCTTAGCTTTGTTTTATTAGGAAGAAAGTATGATCTTCTGTTAGGAGTACAATGTCCTTGGGAAGAACTGGAAAAAGTATCAATGGGTATGTTCAGCTCCAGAGGCAAAAGAGTTATCAACTTAAACTAATCTATGTGGTGCCTCAGCTCCTGGATTTAGTGGCTGATACAATCTTAGGCAAATTCTCTGTGCATCAGTTTCCTCCTTTTTAAAGTGGGAATCAGAGCCTACCTCACAGGATTATAGTGAAAACTAAATTAGCTTGTCTTCAAGAAAATATTTTGTGTAATAAAAATCACTATAAAAATATGTGGACTATATTTAAGCTGTCTTGATCATTTTTGAAGTTTACTGCTCTGGGTAAGGGATGGAGGAGTGAGTTTAAAAAAGAACGTAGTGTCAGGCACAGCAACAGGCAGGTAGCCAGGTTTCTCCAGGCAGAACAGGATGGAGAACTCTAGAGTGCATACTAATTGCGGCACCTCTGCGGAGACTACTGGCCAATGACTCCTCACTAGAAAACATAATGTCCCTTTCCATATCAAGTGCCCTCTCCCAACTGGGCTTTGCTGCAAAACTAGACTGGTACTGTTGTGAACAATTAGTAAAATTGTTTTGTTGGGATATGTTTTAGGGTAGAGAAGAGGTAGTCATTTTCCTAGAACTAAGAATGTCTTTTAGAAAATAAATTATTTCCTATGGACACTTAAAAGACAAACTGTCAAAGAGCTGAAAGGAACATATAGAAAAGAGCAGGTGTGTTTCTTATGAGGGAGAAGGGGAAAAGTTAAAGAAGGCGGAGCCCCTGGCCAGAGAAGAGTATTCAATTCAAGATAAGGATAACATTTTCAACTTAATAGCAAATGGAATATTCACTCCCTAAAGAAAACTCTTTGATGAAACAAGCATGATAACCATCGTGGGGCCAGAAAGTCATTTCTAGTGACATTTGTATAGGGCCTGAAGGCAATTATCATTTGGCTGTCAAATCTGAAAGAAGTAGGAATATGGTTAAGAAAGCCACCTGAATTAATGTGCCTTTTATTTCTTTATAATTCTTTCAGCTTTGATAGCTGAAGGGATCTACTCTTGAAGGTCCAAAAAATGTTGTTGCTATAGGAACAGGTAAGCAGATTAGACTTGAAAGACCAGTTTAGGAACAAAGAATTTAATAGTCAGGGCTAAAGCAATTAACCAAGAAAACATTTTGAGTAAATATCTTTCAGGTTTGTTATTTATATATTAATTCCAGGAAGATAAAATGCTATTATAGAATGAGAGCGTCACATTTTAACATTTTAATTACATCATTACTGGCATAAAAGCCTGTGCTTACACAATTAGCAGAAAGACCTTATTAAACAGAAGTACACATTTCTAACTCTCTCTTGATTACATTGTAATTGAGAAATACTGTTTTGAATTCAACATGAGCATCAGAGCCATCTCTGATTTTTCCTACCGTTCTCAAGATCGGAACATACCTCAAAGGAAGGAAACAATGACTACTGAAAGTTTTCTGTAGCCAATCTTTATGACCAGGGAGCTACAAAAGTAAAATTCTAGAAGGAAACAGAAATGTGTATAGGCTGATAATTCCTAATATTTTATGTCTTCCCTGCCTAACAGTCTCACTAAACAAGGCATGTGAGACAAGAAGAAGGTCAAAGACCCAGCTGCACTCCTGCTCACTACTGAACTCTGTTTCTTCATATCTGGGAATACACTGCTCCACACATTAGAGATTGACCGAAGTTATGAGAAGTTTTGAGCAGAACTTGCTATACCGATGTGGCTCAAAAATGAATCATAAAGTGGCATTGTGCTTCTCTCCCTTTCTGCTTTACTTTCAAAGAAAACATTCTAGATAAAATGAATACAATATTTTCATTCTAGCAAATTTCTGCTCTCAGAGGTTACAGAGCAGGTTCTGGGAGAGAGAGATTTCTTGAACATTATTACCTCTTTCACGTAATACCAGAGTCAAATTGCAGAGAAATGTGTGGTGTGTGTGTAAGTGTGTGTGTGTCAGAGGCTGGGGAATGGGGATGAGAAGAGGGGAATGTGGCTAGGATCTTACCATCTCATTCTCTTCTCCTTCATTGAGCAAAGCGTGCTGGCCCTTCTCAAAGTGGTCCCCCATGAAAAAGTTATTCCGCTCCTCCTTCCTGACCTTCCAGAGCAGACACTTCCAGGACGAAGTCAAACTCGCTGAGCCACTGCTGCTCCTCAGCTGACTGAAAGAGTTAATGATCCTCCAGGTTAAAACTCCTTCTTGAGCACACACCTTCTCTCAGCAAATGACAATACTTGGCAAACTGAACTCCTCCCACGAGTCACCCTCTGCTAGGAGGAATTTCTGACTGCTCCTTGCTTGTTGCGTGTTCTCTCGGAGCAGCTGTCTCAAAGGAGGCTGCTCCCATGCCGATCTTTTTGTGCCCAACTTACAGGGAAAGAACTCATTGCCAGCCCAGTGCCTGCCACCCTCAGACATCTGACTGCAAATTCAGCAGGACAACACAGAGTTGGCAGGACCCTTCCCAGGAGCAGGGAGCGGGTGCAAGAAGTCCCAGGTCACTGCTTTATTCACGTGGGCTAAGGAGTTGGGGTGAGCGGAAGCTCACAGAGCTGCGGATTTTGTTTGATTAGTGAAAGCCTCAATCCATAGGTTTTCTAATAGTACTCTCATTCATTTTGCTTACAAAAGGTGGAAGTTATCACTAATCCTCTTCTACAGGTATTAATAATCACACTGCCTTGTGTATGCAAAAAACATTCTTACTTAGTGTGTATGTGAAATTAAGTTTATTTTTGTAAAAACGTAGAAAAAGAATAAAGATATTATTAAACTATCCCATGTAGTCTCCTTTCGCTAAAATACTGATAGTTTAACTTTTAAAGAGGTCCAGAAATAAAATATTTCAGTGACTGCATGGCAAGACTTTTTAAATTTATTTGTATATTTATTCAATAAGCTTTGTTTGAACATAGGGACTACTTAAATAAATGAAGTCATATTTGCTACCCTCAGGTTGATGTAGAGATTCAAACATGCACACAAATATGATAGAAAATGGTTTATTATTATGAAAGCTGAACAAAAGTCTAGGATAACTGTCCGAAATCCCATTGTGGTGTAGAAGAAAATATCTCTATCTTGACTCTGGAAAAATATCTGAATTCCAGATGTTTGTCTGCACTGGCCTTGCTGTGTGATCATTTAACCTACAGAAAACTGGCTTTTCTCATCTGGTGACAACTGGCAGGACTGTCAAGAGAATGGAATGAGATACTTGAGAAAGTACATTGTATAGCCCTGATGAAGTGCTGTTGGCATTATTAAACTGCGTGTCCAATTTCACAACAGGTGGTAAAATGTAGTGGTTAAGGGCATGCACATTGAATTTGGAAGGCCTGGGTTCAAGTACGGAATTAACTAGGTGGTAGTGATGCCATCTCAGGATATAACAAGTAACATAAATCCATAAGCCTCTATTTGCTCACTTGTAAAATAAAGATGATGATAATAGAACCTACCTCCTAAAACAGATTTTGAGGAATAGGGCCTGGGAAATAGTAGATGTTTAATTCCAAAAATTATTTTTACCTTTGTTGTGTCATACACTCACTTTCCTTCATGCTACGCTGGCACTCATATTCCCAACCTGACACAAGTAATTCTTACAAGACCAAGACCAAAGTGCATGTGCGTGTGCGCGTGCGCACGCGCGTGTGTGTGTGTGTGTGTGTGTGTATGTGTGGTGTAAAACCTTGAGCAAGTGGAATAGTATAAGTAAGATAAACATTAAAAAGTAAGCAAAACCAGGTACAGTGGCTCACACCTATAATCCCAGAACTTTGGGAGGCACAGGTGAGAGGATTGCCTGAGCCCAGGGGTTCAAGACCAGCCTGGACAACTTGGTGAGACCTTGTCACTACAACAAATCAAAAAATTAACTGGGCATCATGGCACACAACTGTAGTTCCATTTAATTGGAAGGCTGAGACAGAAGGATTGCCTGAACCCAGCAGGTCGAGGCTGTGGTGACCGTGAGCGCACCATTGCACTTCAGCCTGGGCTACAGAGAGAGACTCCCACTAACCAAAAAAAAAGTGAACTAGTTAAACCCTTTTTAATATTAATTGCAAAAGTTCTCTTGGTTTCAAAAAATTATTAGCACAATTTAACTAAATAAATAAAAATAAAATTAGTATTTTACCACAAAGTCACAATACAAGGCAAATGGGTTTTATTTGGGGGGTGATGAAAATGTTCCAGAATACTAGTGATGACTTTACAACTTTGTGACTATACTAAAATTCACCAAATTGTATAATTTAAAAGGGTGAATTTTATGAAATGTGAATTATACCTCAATAAAAAATGATACATTAAAAAAAGTAATTGAACATGATATATCTCTATTAGGCAGCAATTTAAATATTTAGCAGCAAAAGAAAATGAAACAAGATTTCGAACTTCATCTCAACTGATTTTGGGGAGTGTTAGCATGTGAAGTATGTGAACTACCTATCAGTGTTGGTGGCAGGTGAGAAAGGAGTACTTCATTCTCCTGTTTATAATTAGTGATACTTGCACTGTTTCCTTTTGACTTTGTTTCTGAATACATATGGCAATTCCTGCCCCATTGTAGGATTAAGATAAGTGTGTAATTGACTAGGAGCTAGAGGAGAAATAACACACAATCTTATTCCATCAAACACACCAGGTTCATACCTCATCAACAAGGGTAACTGCATAACAAACATTTGCATACCGAACCCTGAACTGTACCCCACATCTTGAAAAAAAAAGAAAAGAAATGTAGAAGAATGGAAAAAAAACAAAACAAAACACCAGGTTGTGCTGTTAACAATACTGAAGTCAAACTTGAACAGGAAAATATGAAAGTTCCTGAACATTAAAAACTTTTGTAAAAACAGAGTATCCATGGAAAATTATTTTCAACAGCATGGTCTGATAGAACTGAGGACTCTACAATTGGGCAAGAGTTTCCTCATGTCGGATAAGAGTTCTAAAAATAAAACATCTAGGTTTTATCTGTGGCAGCAAGACTTATGGGCAGTGCTCACTCTCATTAACGCTGTTGGTCTACAGACATGAGTGTATCCAGGAATAGGGCAAGATTTGGTGGGAAACCAAAGGGGACATTACTAAACACTTCCATATATGAAGCTCTATTCTAAGCATTTACACATACTGTTGTACACAATCCTCACAACAGCCTCTGTGATCAGTATTGTTCTGGAGATCCCTATTTGGCGGACAAGGAAACACAGGAGCAGAAAATAAGTAACTTGCCTAAATTTGTTACCAAAATGCCAGAAGTTGGGTCAAGGTCCTATTGCCAATTCACCACACAGAAAGCCAATCACTGAGATCATAAGTATTGTCAAGGAAGAAGGCTTTTTATTTGGGTGATATCATCCAAGGAAAATGGGAGATTCCTTCTTAAACTTATCTTCCTGTTCAGCGGAAGTCAGAGATTTATATAGTGGGAGAGGAATGTAGGAAATAAGAATTAGGGAGGGGTAGGGAAGAGGAGTTGGCAAACAGGAATTAGAAAGGGATCTGGCATCTCATTGTCTGGATGGGGTGATCTGGGGAGTCTTAGTTCCTTGAGAGTATACGCCTGAGGGTCAGTTTCCTGAGAAAGGAACTCAGAAAAAACAAATGTGATTTTCAAGCTTTGAGACCAGGAGGATCAATTTCTATGTTTATTCCAAAAACAAAAACTGTAACCATTAGTACTATAGGGCAGTTGGGCCCAATTCAAACCACTAGTGAGTGACAGAATGAATATTTGGACCAAGGCATGCAGCGCTCCCACTCCATAATCCTAGTTACTTGACTAACACTGCTTCTGTAGGTTTATCTGGCACATCCAAAGTGCTCTGTGAAAAGTCTACTTTTATATGACCAGGAAAGCCTCTTTGTGAAGAAAGCATTTTGAGAAAAGCCTTGAAAAGTGACAGAGCAAGCTTCACTAGGTGGAGCCGCTGCAGCACAGACAGAGTGAGACCACAGGAAAGAGCATTTGAAGCAAGGGAGCCATCAGAAAGAGAAGCACACGGCGTTGTTCAGAGTAGGTCCATCACCTCTGCTGCAGCAGAGAATGTGTTTAGGAAAAAGAAGACAGTGAGATGCAACAGGAAATACAGATCAAAGCCATCTGTGGAGGTCTTAAATGTGAGGTTGAAGTCTAGGCTTCATGCAAAGAGTAATGATAACATGGAAGCCAAATTAAACTCTAAATATGCCTGCTTTTCATGGTGAGCCTATGCTTTTATATTACAGGAATCAGTGACTCAGTCTTTTCACACAATACTGTATTTATATTTAAATAGGTGATTTTCTTGAACTCTCTAAGTTAAATCTTCTATTTCCCTTTGGAAAATTGAAGCCAGGCTTGGTGGCTCAGCCTGTAATCCCACGCCTTTGGGAGGCTGAGGTGAGTGGATTGCCTGAGCCCGCGGGTTCGAGACCCACCTGGGCAGTGAGGCCTCATCTCTACAATAAATTTTAAAAAAATCAGCCGAGCGTGGTAGCGCATGCCTGTAATTCTGGCTACTCGGAAGGCTGAGGTGGAAGGATCGCCGGAGCCCAGCAGGTTGAGGCTGCAGTGGCTGGGAGCGGCCACTGCACTCCAGTCTGGGCGACAGAGTGAGACTCCAACTCCAAAAAAAAAAGAAAATTGTTTGGAAAGTTATTCTTTAAATCAGTCTCTCTTTCCCTGATTTTGCTTGTTCCATATTTTTCTTCCTCGCAACGTGTGCCTCACAGGGTGTTTTATGGCATAGTGAGAACAGCAGATGTGGATTTGGTATGGTCTCGATTCTAATCTTGGTATTTTGCTGGAGTATCTCATTCATTCATTCATTTAACATTCATTGCGTTAACTTCAGCATGCCAAGATCTGCAGTAGACAAAGAAGAGAGATTTAATAAATTACACCCTGGCTGTGCTCGGTGGCTCAGCCTGTAATCCCGCGCCTTTGGGAGGCTGAGGTGAGTGAATTGCCTGAGCCTGCGGGTTCGAGACCCGCCTGGGCAACTTGGCGAGACCTCATCTCTACAATAAAAATCAAAAAAATTAACCAGGCGTGGTAGCGCGCGCCTGTAGTTCCAGCTACTTGGAAGGCTGAGATGGAAGGATCACCGGAGCCCAGTAAGTCGAGGCTGTGGTGGCCGGGAGTGGCCACTACACTCCAGTCTGGGTGGCAGAACGAGACTCCAACGCAAAAAAAAAAAAAAATTACACGCTGAAAGAGTTGTATATTAGGAAGCAACCAACACCAAAATATAAATTTCAAAACATATGCTAATTACACAGGCGTGACAGAGGAAGTTCAAGTAGAGAATTAGGCCAGGAAGGTTTTGTGAAGATAGGAAATTCTATGCTGGCCTAGATAAATGGAGAAGGAAAGGAAGACATTATTGACAAAAGTGACTGAGAGCAAAGATACAGAAGAGGGCTTGCATGCAGCCCATTCAGGGGATGTTAAATTACATACATATATGGATAACTTAGAATTGAGAGGCATGTCCAAGAGAAAAAGTTGCTTCAGTCATTCTCTGCTTCTCTCTCTGCACTCATTTCTTCTCAAATATTCTATCTGAAATAAGAATGGAAGAGGGGGAAAAAACAGAGAATAAATAGTTAGCTACCTCTGCTGATCTGGTATCTCAGCTCACTTTCATTTATCCCAGGAGTATGTCTGTTGCTCTGAGTAGTTCTCAACTTCTTTGGGTGTCTATAATAGACACTAAATGGAAATAATGGGAGTGCCAATTTCTCTGCCAGGAATGTGAGAATGCTGATGCTCTGCTTGCCTAGTTCATTTAGATCATGTGAGGATAAAAGGTAATAATGTTTCAACATATGTTAATTTTCATCTTTCATCTGAGAACTCCACAGCATATTACAAACATTATTCCTTGCAACATCTCCATGAAATAGGGAGATGAGTAATATTATTGCCCCCATTTGAAAGCTGTAGAAACTGAGTCATAAAGAGGTCACAAAGAACAATTCAAGGTTATGTGTTCTTAGCATGAAGGGGTTCTGAAACAAGTGAAATATTTCTGCATTGCCATCATTGGCAACAATGGCTCAGGCTTCTCTTCAGTCCTCATTACACGAATCTGATATTTTTGTAAAGTACTTGAGACCTTTAGTTGCAGAACTTTATCTCAACTCAAGGTTTTACTGTTTTTACTAATTATCTTAATCTGGCTAATACATAGTCTGTAATAGCAAGCAACAATGTGATATCCCAAAGAGGAATTACCTACCTCAAGGTGGTGGTGTGAAGTGTAATTGAATTAATTAATGTTTGTAAAACATTTAGCAACCCTTAGATTAAAGGTTCTAATACAAAGATAAAGGGCCTCCTCATTAATTACAGAAGAAAACAGGTTGATGACTGTCTCTGCTTCTCAGAGGGCTTGTCATCAACCGCCCCCACTCAGTACTGGGTTCTGACCTTTCTTAAAGGTGGTTTGGGGTGGCCTATTGTTCCATGTTCAGAAGAGCCCTCCTTGTTTTCTACTATTTCCAAAAGTAAAAAACTCCCCTCTGGAGGTAAGGCAGCTCTCCTTCTGTGAAGCTTACCTCGGTTGACAACTGTTATAATGATTCTAGGTCAATAAGGAAAATCTACAAAAACAAAAGCCAAAAGAGTCAGTCCTCAGGCAGAAACTTCATGTCAGTGTCCTTCATTTTGAGAAATTTTAATCTGAAAATGTGGATATACAAACAATACAGGATGTGACTATCAAGAATCAGAAACTCTTACAACTAGTCTGGACTTTAGAAATTACTGTTACCCTTTTTGTTTCTAAGGTGAAGAGAATGCTCTAGGAAGATGGTATGCTTTGTCCAAGATCACAGTCGGCGAGAGCTAAAACTTGAACCAAAACTCAAGTCTTATATAATGTACTTCACACAGCACCATATTGCTATTCATTTTTTACAAAGGAATCAGAATAGGATACTTTGAAAATGTCTCTCTAGAATACTTAAAAGAGGACTTCATTTGCACAGTATTGATTTAAATAGAAATTTTCCAGAATCCATCCACTGTGTAAAATCACTGCCCTATCACAGAATTGTAGGGCATATACAATTACTTAGGCAGAATCCAGAGAGCTTGGACATAGCACTGGACCCACCCACTGGGGTGAAAGTCTGTGCTTGGGGAACTGATGATCTTGCAGGTTCTAACAAAGGAAGTTAAATTTACCAGGAAATTGAAGCTTATGGCAATCTTTGCTTACAGCTCAAGAGAGCAGTTTTCCAAGGAGGAAGGAGAGGAGGCCCTAAGGCAGAAGAGGAAACGTCTCCAATAAGCAGTTAGAGTCCAGGATGGGGCAGGTGATACCTGGAACTCCAGACAGGAAGCTGGCTCCAAGGTCTGTTCTCTAGTGGCCAAGCTCCAATCAGAAACCTTGGGCCCCGGCAATGTTCCAATTCTGGGTGGGAGGCTGGCAAGGGAAAAGCTAGTCTTTACTCCTAGGAAAATCTGAAGCTCAAGGCAGTCTGCCAGGCAGGAACTTGGAAACAGTAGTACCCACAGGGGACCCTAGGCTTGGGAATGAGGCAGGACCCCAATTAGCAGAATCAGGGCACTGCCTCCAGTCGGACTGGTGGGGAATGTAACTTGGTGCTGAGCTGTGGTGAGCAAGGCTGGGCTAGATCCAGAACCTGTGCTGTGGGCCTGGAAACTGGGCTGAGCCTCCTGGAGAAAATCAAGATCAGGTCTCCACTGAGAACGAAGAAAAGGGAAAGGCTGGGGCTCCACTAGGCCTATCTGTTTACCACCCTTCCAAAAAATTTACTTTAGGATGATTTATGCTAGTTACCTCTTTCATCAACAAGTCAGATGTGCCACAGAAGGGAGGAGACTCTCAAGTGGATCCGTGATACTCTGAAAAGGAAATGAGACTGAAATTAATGACTAAAGAAGTTTCAGTGTTTTTATTTGTGTGTTGCACATCTTCCAGGGCCCTAAACACATTAGTAATGGGAAATGTTCCTTCCTAATGGAAAAAAAAAAAGTAACAATGAAACGATTGCACCTCCAAGTACTCAAACCCTCCCCCTTTAGTGTGACATCAGAGGGCTCTCTGAGGTTTTTAGCTCTCCCCCAGTCCTTCATCAACTTTGCCAAAGCATCTCAATAAACAATTTGAATAAAATTGTGCTTGCCCCATACAAATGCAACTTTAAAATAAACACCCCAACTTCCAGGCTATAAAGGCATTTGGGGCTGTCACTGTCATGTCACATCCCTCCTTCTCACACCCATGTGAATCATAAAGCCTATGTCTGCCATGGAAGTATGACTGTACTTCTCCCTTCACTGGAAATGGAATCCACTCTTCTCCCCCTTCCAATCAGTCTTCCTCTGACACCAGGACACTTGGTTGTTGACTGGTTGTGCGCTTTGTTGGTTGCTGTTTGTTTCTATTTCATTCACTCTAAAGGAGGTGGCATAGAATAGCAATAGTTACTAATGGTGTGTGTGTCACTGGTTCCAACCCAACCCAGACCTACCAAATCTGGATCCTTGGGTGGAAACACAGAATCTATATTTTGGTGAGTGTGGGTTATGCTATGCTTGTACCACTTTAAAAAAAAAAAAAGGAAAATAGAAGAATGAGGTAGGTCTATTGTCATGGCAAGATGTCTATGACACATTAATTGCAAAGTTAAGCTACAAAATACCGTGTATTCTATGATACCATTTTTGTAAAAGCAGAAAATATCTGTGTGTGTGTGTGTGTGTGTGTGTGTGTGTGTGAGAGAGAGAGAGAGAGAGAGAGAGAGAGAAAGAGAGAGAGAGAGAAGTTTGATATATAAGAAGGTATTTAAACAAAGGAGTCAGCCGGGCTTGGTGGGTCAGCCTGCAATTCCAGCACTTTGGGAGGCCAAGGGGAGTGGATTACCTGAGCTCAGGGGTTCGAGATCAGCCCGGGCAACTTGGCGAGACCTCATCTCTACAACAAATCAAAAAACTAGCCAGGCGTGGTAGCACACGCCTGTAGTTCGGCTGCGTGGAAGGCTGAGGCAGAAGGCTCGCCGGAGCCCAGCAGGTCGAGGCTGGGTGGCCGTGAGCATGCCACTGCACTTCAACCTGAGCTATGGAATGAGACTCCAACTCCAAAAAAAAAGTCTATGTACTTGGGATTTTAGCCATGGTTCCCTGTTCTCCTCTGCTACTCCTCTCCCAAATCCTTGATGCACTGAAACCAGTTCCAGACTTAGAATCAGACGGGTTATATTATGACTCTATCATGTGATAGTCATGAAAAATCTGGAAAGTTGCTTAATGACTTTAGGCTTCAGTTTTTATCTATGAAGTGAGATACTACTAATACTCTATCATATGATATTGTTGTAATTGACGAATCTGTATAATAAGATAATATATACATGCCCAATCTAGTGTCAGACAAATTATAAAAAAGTTTTTTCAAATCACTCTATGAAAAAGATTACCTGCACACACATGTTTATTGCATCATTGTTCACAATAGCAAAAACATGGAACCAACCGTTCTGACCACTGAAAGAGGACTGGATTTTAAAAATTGGGTACATATGCATGATGGAATATTACACAGTCATAAAAAAGGACAAAATTGTGAACTTCACAGCAACTTGGATGGACTTAGAGTCTATAATACTGAGTGAGCTATCACAAAAACAAAGAACTGAGCATCAGATGTTCTCACTCATAAGCGGACCTTGAACAATTATCGTAATATGATAAGAAAAGGATTGGCAGTAGTGGGAAACTGCCAGGTGTGGAGTGGGAGGCAATATTGGCAGTAGGAGGAATCCGCTGGCGGAAGGCAGCACACCTCATCAACAAGGGTACCCGCATAATGAACATTCATATACCTAACCCTGAATTGTACCCCACAACTTTAAAATAAATAAATTAAACATTTTTAAAAATTAGTATTAGAAGTTGAATAATGCTTAAGAATTTTTTCCCCTAAAAAAATATAAAATGGGGAAAAGGAAAATTTAAAACATTTGTATTAATCTTTCTAAAAATGACACACCTGCTTTACCAAAGGGTTGCTTGAAGAGTGTCAGTCTATCAGATCAAGGGCATTCAAAAAAGGCCTATCTAACCCAGAGACCTTGCTTGCCACCCTGGCCTACCTGCCTACTTGGACCTTCCTAGAAGCAGTTGTGGCTGCCACCTGCAGGCTTGGTCCCAACCTGTATGCCTGTAGCAAAAACTGCATGGCATTTGGCAGACTGGAAAATTATCCCAATATTTAATTACCTTGCCAAAATTCCTAAGCAAGGGTGAACAAGCTGATAAGAGAAATTCAACTGTGTCCTGTGAAATGCATTTGAAGGGACTCATAAAGATGCTTATCTTGAGGAACAGGAGATTTAGGAAGCACAAGTTAGTCATCTTCAAGTATCTAATTGTTTCATACAAGATAGTATTGGAACCCAGGAGAAGAACTAGGATTAATCTGTAGAAACCACTCCTAGTGGTTAAGAGTAAAGCTTCAAGGTGACTGTGGTGATGGTTTCACAGTTAGACCATGACATATTATATACTTTGTATATGTGCAGTTTGTTGTATTTCAATTCAACTTCAATAAAGGAGAAAAGAATATGAGCCTTAATGTCTGATCGTTTGGCTCTACTGACTGCTTTGCTGTTTACTATCAGTGTGATCTAAAACAAATGTCTGAACCTCTAAAAAAATCTCTTGGAGTCAATATGAAGTTAGGTGAGATAATCCATATAAAGTCCTTAGCATGGAGTCAATGTATGGCAATCACTGTTATGATTGGGTACTCTGACTTCTGTGATGTTCTTAACATGGAAGAGATAGTTTAATATAAGGATGCTAGGCCTAGAATGGGGAGAATTGGTGCCCTGGGTTTCTGGAGCCTTTGAAAGGCCATGAAAGAACACTAGAAAGAGGGAAAATCACAGCCAACCTCTGGAAACCTGACTGCCTAACTCATGGCAGGCCCAGTTCTTCAAATAAGAGAAAATGAGAGCCAGGTGACCTTGGCATTAAAAGGAGCTTTAGAGATTGGCTGGTCCTATTCCTATCCAGTGGCTCTATTCTACCTATGAGGTGTCCCAGCTTTCCTCCTGTCTCCCCTCCCAGTGTCCTTGCAGAAGGCTTCTTCCCCAGGCAGCACTCTCTGCCGGCATCTGGCTGCCAGGAGCTTGCAACCAAACTCTATTAAGTGGCCAAGTATTTTGGAATAGGGGTGGGAAATATATTCATTTCCTGTTTCTTGCTCTTCCACTGTGATATTGAACAAGTCATTTCCCTGTTCTAAGCTACAATTGACTAATCTGTATAATGGAACGGATATTGTTTATCCCACCCTTGTGATATTCTAAAGTGCTTAGTTCTCAGCACAGGACAGAGCTCAATGCTCCATTAATGACAGGTTATGAGACATGAGAGGTAATAGAGGTAAAATTGACAGATATAGAATGGAGTGCCTGAGTCCTCAACTAGCAAACCTGTGCAGTTGCTGAAAGGAGAAAGTTAGCCGGGCTCGGTGGCTCAGCCTGTAATCCCGAGCCTTTGGGAGGCTGAGGTGAGTGGATTGCCTGAGCCCGCGGGTTCGAGACCCGCCTGGGCAGGCAAGACCTCATCTCTACAATAAATTTAAAAAAAAAATTAGCCGGGTGTGGTAGCGCGCGCCTGTAATTCTGACTACTTGGAAAGCTGAGGAGGAAGGATCGCCGGAGCCCAGCAGGTCGAGGCTGCGGTGGCCGAGAGTGGCCACTGCACTCCAGTCTGGGCGACAGAGTGAGACTCCAACTCAAAAAAAAACAGAAAGTTAAGGGTTTTCTTTCTCCCCGGGTAATACAGCTACATCTTAGACAGTGACTCTCTAGAGGAAACGTACCTGCCTTTGTTCTCTTAATCCAGTCTTTTAGAAGTGTAACTAGGGCTCACGCTGAAGTGTGTGTATATGTGTGTGTGATGTTGTAGGAATTGAGGGAGAGACTTTTTTCAAGACTTTTGTGATGGCTAACCTCTTCTGGGGGATGAGAAGTGCCAGGCTACATACCTAGAGTAGCCACAGATGATTGAGGGCAAAATACAGGGCTAGTGGGTCATAGGTACATTGAGCCAGCTGCTGCCCAAACACATGGACTGTTCAGATCTTGCATTCCAGTTTCACATATTGAAATTTAATACCTTAATTTGGGATCTCCAGGCTTCTTTGCTTTGATCTCTTTAGCCCCAATGATAGAATAGATATTCTTCAGCTTATACTTTCCCTGGATCTGAAAAATTCCTCAATTCCTCAATTCCTACAACATCACGCACATGTCTAAACACACTATTTTAACATGAGCCTAGTTACACTTCCATAAGATCCAGTGGTAGCAGTTGCCTCACCGTTCTTTTCCTATGTTCCTCACCCCTTCCACTAATCCTTTGAAAAACCTGTTGCTAATATCTTCAGACCTTTTGATCAAGACCCTGTCTCTGACCCCAGGCATCACTTCCAAAACCTAGTGTTGTGATTTACAATATTTTCAATGACTATTAAAAGTATTTGATGAAACCGGTGCAGTGACCCATGCCTGTAATCTCAGCATGTTGGGAGGTGGAGGCGAGGGGATTGCCTGAGCCTAGGGGTTTCAGTCCAGCCTGGGCAACTTGGCAATAAGTCAAAAAATTAGCCGGGCGTGGTGGCACATGACTGTGGTTTCAGCTACTTGGAAGGTTGAGGAGGAAGTCACACCTGAGCCCAGCAGGCTGAGCTGTGGTGGCCATGAGCATGGCACTACACTCCAGCCTGGGTGACAGAGTGAGACTCCGACTCACAAAAAAATAAATAAATATATATTTGACGATATACTTATGTGAAGAATGAAAAGAAGTTTTCTGGAAGATAATTTGTTAATATTTCTTAAATAGAATATATTTATAATAGTCATACCTAACATGAATGTTTGCCATATGGCAGACATTGTTATCATAAATTAATTCATCTTTTTTTTGTCATCAGGTCTATGTGTCAAATACTTTTATTATTACCCTTTTATTATACTTCTCAAAATTCTTCTAAATGAATCATCTTGGTTCTCTTCAAATTGTATATATACAAAAATGTATCACATTATAATTCAAATTGGATTATATCTGTATGATAGAATATTAAGCAGTCATTAAATGCCAATTTTTCAGGAATACTTAATAATGTGAAAATGATAATAAAATAGTAAGTGAAAAACAAGATATGCACATTTTATATGCAACATGAGCCCAATATTATCCATGGAAGAATAGACTAAAAAGAAAAAAAAAAAAGACAGAGAGAGAGAAGAAAGAACTATAGCAAAATCCTGACAGTGAATCTCTCTGAGTGGGAGAATTCCTTGCTTTATTCACTTGTCTCTGTCATTTAATTTTCCACAATGAACATGTTTTAGTGTTACAATCAGAAAAATTAAATATATTCAAAATATATTTTTCCAGAGCATAATTCAAGTTCTAGTTAATCTCTACCAGAGCCGAAGTCTCTTGCTTGCCCTCATTAGGAGCTTCACAGTCTCTTTGAGGAAGCCCATAAGCTATAAATTAATATTATTTCCAAAGAAGAGCCAAAAATGTAGTATGGTTTACTCCAATAATACAGAAAACATCCAAATAAAAAAAATCTATGAGACTCACTTGGTGGCAGGATACAAATCCTCATTAAGAACCCACTGGAGCCCGCGGGTTCGAGACCCACCTGGGCAGCGAGACCTCATCTCTACAATAAATCAAAAAATCAGCTAGGCGTGGTAGCGCATGCCTGTAATTCCGGCTACTCGGAAGGCTGAGGTGGAAGGATCGCCGGAGCCCAGCAAGTCGAGGCTGTGGTGGCCGGGAGCAGCCACTGCACTCCAGTCTGGGCAACAGAGTAAGACTCCAACTCAAAAAAAAAAGAACCCACTGAACTTCCTGAACTGTCCCTAGAAATGGAAATTTAGCTACCATGCATTAGGCCTTCTCTTTTCCACCAGGATGTTTTCTTCTTCTGGGATTGTTCTTCTTGGTGATGGTCTTAGTTTCTTTCCTCCCCACTAGCCCCTGTCTCTCCCAAATCTATATGACCCTGGTTCTATTTGACACTTTCCTGGAGGCCTCCAAACAGATTCCTCTTCCTCTGATCTTGTAAGCCAGGGTAGAGCTGCCCATCTGAGATCCCGGATGCATGGATGTGCTCTTGGTAAATCAGAGTCACCTGAAGCATCACTTTCTTTTGACCAGCAGGAGCTTTGGCAAACAATTGATTCCAGGACAAAAGCTGCTTCTTTCTCTAAAAAAAAAAAAAAAAAAAAAGAAAATAAACATAAAAACTTTTATCCAATTGCAGACACTAATGGACACTCTTCTTGCACTTTAGTCATTATTTCTGGGCATATTGAAAGGAGCAAGGATTTGTAGTCACTCCAAGTCTGGACGAAAGGCTAGGATCCCCAACTAGCTGGGAGAACTCACTCCAGGCTGCAAAGGTTGCTCATCTACAAAATAGAATGAATAACTTTATAGACTGTTGGAAGAATAAAAAGTATACATAAATGTATACATAAGTATATATAAACCTAGCACCCAGATCTTTGTTTCTAATACCATTCTCCAATAAAAGGAACCAAGGCTTGTTGGGAAAATGGCTGACTCTAGGACTAGAGAAGCAAATATAGACCCTTCTAGCGCCAGAACATTAAAAAGTGCTAAGAAATAAATTAATAAGGATATGTCAAATGGGTACAGGAGCAACTGAAAGAACTTCCAATTGCCAAAGTTGGAACAATTAGAGCAAAAAACTTTTAAAGGCAGTATTGTGTTTTAGCCCAAAGAATAAAATAAATACAGAGGTGCCAAAAACATGTACATTTTAAGAGATGTTATCTATGTATAACTTTTCAAAGTTGAATTGAATTATAGTAATCTGTAATCTGTAGTATGATGTTTACTTAGCCATACTTTCACCTTTTTTTTTTTTTACTGCCCTGCCTGTCGCATGGTGATGCTAGCATTCAACTGATTACACCATCTTTTGAACAAATGTCATATTTTAAAGGCGTACACATTTTTTGGTACTTTCTTTTTTGTTAATTCACACCGATATAAACAAACTGTAGATGAATAGACAAATGGGGGAGAAGAGACAAATCTCCCATGCTGAAGAATTTAAACAATGTATGCAGATAAGGCACAATGAGAGTGGGCTATCCATAATGATTTCCTGCCAAAGAGAACAGTATAGGCCAGGCATAGTAGCTCACTTGTGTAATCCCAGCACTTTGGGAGGCTGAGATGGGAGGATTGCTTGAGCCCAGGAGTTTGAGACTGACCTAGGCAATGTAGTGAGACATCATCTCTACAAAAAAATCAAAAAATTGAGTGGGTGCCTCCAGTCCCAGCTACTTGGAAGACTGAGGCATGAGGATTGCCTGAGCCCAAGAGATCGAGGATGCAATCAACTATGACTGCCACTGCACTCCAACCTGGGTGACAGAGTGAGACCACAACTCAAAAAACAAAAACAAAAAACCACATGAACACACACAAACGACTACACTATAGAAAGGAGAACAAAGGGGAACTTTGCAGTGGGAAAACGACCGACACTACTCCAGTCAGGTGATCAAAGTCAACATTAACAGGGGTAAGTCATGTTGAGAGTATGCATCCTTAACATGAGATGAGAAGGCCCACCTCTGTGATCTTCCTCCCAAAAACCCAGATTTCAGTCTAATTATGAGAAAAATGTTAGACAGATCCCAGTAAAGGGACATTCTACAAAATACCTGACCAGTAATCAAATTGTCAGGATCATCAAAAATAAGGAAAGTTTGAGAAACTGTCACAGCCAGGAAGAGACTAAGGAGACATAGCAATTAAATGGAATGTGATATCCTGGATGAAAAACTGAACCACTAAAAAAATATATACTTATATACACACACATACACACATACACCATATCAGGTTAAAACTAAAGCATTCTGAATAAATGATGAACTTTAGTTGATAACAATATAACAACATTGGTTTCTTAATTGGATAAATATACCATACTAAGTAACATGTTAATGAGAGAAGTTGAGTGTGGAGTATATGGAAACTCTCTGTACTATCTTCACAATTTTTCTATAAATTTAAAACTATTCCAACAAAAAAAATTTATTTTAAACATTGCCCAGAAAAATACCCTTTGTAAACCATAAAACTTATACCTAAATTGTTGTTTCCTTATTCTTGGCTTTTCGAGATTATTATTTCTTAATTATTTCTGAACAATGTATTACATACTAATTATAAATAATATTACTCTAGCAAGAGATCTCAATGAATTTGTATTGAATTTTTAAAATTTTTTTTCCCTTGAGAAATGGGGAGGGGAAACTATTAGGGCATTTGTGAACAGTGTGGAAGGACAGAGAACTGGACTGGTAGCCTAATGCTACCACAGTCCTTACCTTTCTTCTTGTCCCCACACAAACTCAATCTCTTAGCACATCCTGTACTCAAGTAAAGTAGGGAGGCAGTGTCACAGCAGTGGAACTCACAGGCTTTGCATTCTCATAGAACAGTGCTTGCTTCCTGGTCTCTAGCACTTACCTGTTGTGTGGTCAGGGGAAATGACTTATCTCTTCAAGTTCCAGGCTCTTTATGTGGGATCGAAAGGTAAGATCTCACCTCAGACTGGTTGCTAATATTAAATGCCATAATGTATATAGAACGCTTAGCCAAGTGACTGACTGCCGTGTATAAGCTTTCAATAAATGTCAGCTATTATTACTAAGAGAGTGTAAACTTTGGATAGTCATGACTGAAAAAGCAAAGAATAAGACAGATATCCAAGAATCCATAGTGGTATAAATAAATGATTGAATAACTAAAAGGTGAGAATAGATCTCCTGGACAGAAGAACTCCAGATAGTTTATGTGCACAGTAACCCCTCAAGGAGGGTTACATAACTCCCCACTCCTTAAATGTTGGCTGCTGGTATGAGTTCCTTCCAAAGAGTACATTATAAGGGGGAGAGGGAGGTAATTTGCCAATGGAGAAACCTGACAAACACTGCCCAGTCAGGTGATCAAGGTTAATATCAAAAATGGTATGTCAAGCTGATTATGTGATAAGAATGATACTTTACCTCTTCCTGTCAAAAACCCACAACCCCTGACTAACCATGAGGAAAACCTCAAATAAACCCAAACTGAAGAACATTCTATAAAATACCTGACCAATACCCCTCAAAGCTGTCAAAGTCAGCAAAAACAAGAAAAGTCTGAGAAAAGGTCACAGTGTAGAGGAGCCTAAAAAGACATAATGGTTAGATGTAATGTATCTTGGATGGGATCCTGAAACATAAGAAGGACATTAGACAAAAATTGAGAAAATTTGAGTTATTAACTTTAGCTAATACAAATGTATCAGTATTGGTTCACTGGTTGTGATAAATGTACCAGAGTAATGTAAGATGTTAACAACAGAGGAAAGTGGTTTGGGGGCATTTGGGAACTCTCTGTACTACATAATTTTTCTGTGAATCTAAAACTAGTCTAAAATTAAGTTTATTTTTTTAAAGTAGTAAGAATACAATGTGTTTGTTACAGTAATTAAAAAACCATCTATTTAAAATTTACAACAGCCTTGCCTTTGTTTATCAACTTGTTAAAAATAATTGGAGATACCATGATAGCAACTTGCATAGGTTTAAAAAAAAGCATCCTTGGTTTAATGAGACAACACTGCCTCCTAGTGTCTTAATGTCCAATCTGCATTTAATGTCAAAGTATACAGTCTTCAGGATCCTGTTACTTTTGAAGTTTCAGGTCTTCAGAGCCTCCGATCTACTGGGCCCATATTCCAATTTGTTCATATATATAGAAATTTCTCTGCTGGGGTCCTTGAAGAAACTGGCACAGGCATGTGAGGGAACCAGCTGGTGGGAATGTGAAGGCATGGCTAGACAGGAGGGTTGTTTGAGAGCATGGATGAGAAGTCTTAAAAATGTAGCTATGCCTTCACACAGTAAATCCATTTTTGGAAATTGTTCCCCAAGAAATAATTCAAGTTATAGAAAAATATTTAAATGTAAAATATGTTACATATAACCGAGGAAAATTAGAAAAAAGTTTGTGTTTAACAAGCAGAGGTTTGTGGAAGGAAAGAAAAAAAGAAGGAAGAGAGGAAGGAAGGAAAGAAAGAAAAATATTTCTCTAAAATAGAGTATTACATAGTCAATAAAGGCATATCTAAGACTATATAATGATATGGTTTAAATATTCATGATATAACATCTAGTAGAACTATAAGGTATGGTCAAAACTTTGAGCAATAAATAGATGACTATATATACATATATACACACAGTGATACATATTTCTGAGGTCAGTGTACAGAAGCTGTATCTTTGTTTTTGTTTTTTATATCTCAACGTAATTTTTGTCGTAATCTCTCATTTTGCCTGATGGCAGAGAATGAATCTAGTCGACTATGAGGCAGTTCAGTCACCCCAAGTATTTCCAATCACTTCATGTTTAAGTCATCAGTTAAGAATGTCCCCCTTTCCTCTTCTTTCCCATTCGGGTGGCATCTGTGTTTGGTGGATTTGGGCGTCATCAAGGCACAGAGTGAGGAGAGGCTGGTCGTTTGCCATCCTCTGTCCTTCATCGGCATACACTGAGACATCGCTTGTCTTTGCTTCTCTGGTCATTGCATCTACTAAGCTTGCAGCACCTGAGACATATATCTGTGGCCCCAGCACGAGTTGCATCTCAGCCTTCTCTCAGCCCTTTGCCATGATTTTGGAGCCATATGAAACGCGAGGGCACTTTTCCATAGGCCCCTGGACCACAGGCAACCAGAGGTGTGGGCTCTGGCGAGTCTTGCCCTGACTTTCCCATTTCTTCTCCACAGCTGCTGCGACAGGTGGGCATGAGGGACTTCTCTGAATGCCACTGCCTTGTCAGGTTTCCCCAGAAATCACGAAACCGTTCTTCTTCACTTGAGGTCTCCACTCCCACCACTCTGGGACTTCTATTATTCCTCAAGGTGTGGGGCCCCTGATTTGTAGTGTATGATGATTTCTGTGATGGAAATCCTGCCACCATGACTAATTTCAAGCTACTAGCAAGACATCACTGAATGCAGAGTTGGGAAGAGAGGCAGAGTAGCATATTATTATGTTCTCCATCTTTTGCTTCTTCAAGGCCCTCTCTTTTACTTTAGACCTCCTAGCAAAATCCCATCAGTAGACTTAAGGTTTCATTGAAAACCAGAAAGACTTTTGAATTCCCTACACTTTTTTTCCTACTAACATTCCTAAGGCAATAAAATTCAAAAGCTGACTATCTTTTCAGCCGGGAACAGAGAAATCTGGAAAAACAACATAAATTCCATTCTTAAAAATGTATCCCACCTCGGTACTTGGTACAGCTAAAGTAGGTCTTCAGTTTGAATGTTCACAATGGAGCCACAATTTTGCAACCAATAAGGTATTTGATTAGTAGCTGCCAGTGTCGTTTTCTAATTAATTTTAAAAAGTATGTTAAGACTCAAAAAATGTTTATAACAATCACAAAAACCAGCCAGGTGCAGTAGCTCATGCCCATAACCCCAGTACTTTGGGAGCCCAAGGCAAAAGGATTGCTTGAGCCAGGAGTTCAAGACCAGACTAGGCAACATAGCAAGACATCATGTAAATAGATATATATAGCCTGGCTCGGTGGCTCAGCCTGTAATCCCGCACCTTTGGGAGGCTGAGGTGAGTGGATTGCCTGAGTCCGCGGGTTCGAGACCCGCCTGGGCAGCAAGACCTCATCTCTACAATAAATCAAAAAATCAGCCGGGCATTGTAGCGTGCGCCTGTAATTCCGGCTACTCGGAAGGCTGAGGTGGAAGGATCGCCAGAGCCCAGTAGGTCGAGGTTGCGGTGGCCGGGAGCGGCCACTGCACTCCAGTCTGGGCGACAGAGTGAGACTCCAACTCAAAAAAAAAAAAAAAAAGATATATAGAGATAGATATGTTTATATATCTATATAGATATATGTCTGTATCTATATCTATATATCTAACTATATATAGTTTTTGGTCCATGCATACTTTGCTACATAAAAAAATATATTTTATGGCATAGGATCAAATAAAGATAAGATCTGTGAAAAATATTGTATAAAATAATAGAAGAAGATATCATATGTAAAGGAGTAGCATAGTTCCTAGCACACTAATTCAGTATTCATTGGTCATAGTAATCACAATAGTCATTATAATAGAAAGATCCAAAGGAAGACCATATCTATACATTTTTTTTTATTGCAGGAAATAATATTAGACAAAAAATTTGACAATAAGTTGGCATCTTCAATATAATGAAAGAAACTTGACCTCTAATATAGCAGTCCCCAACATTTTTGACATCAGGGACTGGTTGTGTAGAAGACAATTTTTCCATGGACTTGGGGAGGGGATGGCTTTTGGATGATTCAAGTGCATTATATTTATTGTACACTCTATTTATATTATCATTATATTGAAATATATAGTGAAATTATTATTTTGATATGTCTGCAAGCAATTGATTTAGTATGGTCTCTGTGCAGTCAAACCACTGTTAATGTCAATCTGTATTTGCAACTGCTCCCTAGCACTAGCATCATCACCTCAGCTTCACCTCAGATCATCAGGCATTAGGTTCTCTTTAGGAGTGCACAACCTGGATCTCTTGCATGTACAGTTCACAGTAGGGTTTGTGTGCTTATGAGAGTCTAATACGACTACTGATCTGACAGAAGACAAAGCTCAGGGAGTAATGCGAGCAATGGGGAGCAGCTGTAACTACAGATGAAGTTTTGTTTGTCCACTGCTCACCTCCTGGTGTGCGACGTGGTCCTAACAGGCCACAGACTGGTATCTGTGACCCATGAATTGGGGACCCTTGCTCTAGGATACAAGCACAGAAAGCAATAAAAGCCGGGCTTGGTGGCTCAGCCTGTAATCCTGCACCTTTGGGAGGCTGAGGTGAGTGGATTGCCTGAGCCCGCAGGTTCGAGACCCACCTGGGCAGGCGAGACCTCATCTCTACAATAAATCAAAAAAATTAGCCAGGCGTGCCTGTAATTCCAGCTACTCGGAAGGCTGAGGTGGAAGGATCACCAGACCCCAGCAGGTTGAGGCTGCGGTGGCCGGGAGCAGCCACAATCTGGGCAACAGAGTGAGACTCCAACTCAAAAAAAAAAAAGAAAGCAATAAAGACAACTAAAAGAAATATTTCAAGATTTACAATGCAAGAGTCAATTTTTTAACTACTTAAGAAACAGGAAAAGGCCAAAGTGCCACTGCAAAATGAAATTTGCAAAATGGAATCAATTACAGAAAAGGTACAGAAATCATTTTTTAAAAATGACAGATCTGAAGACTAGAGGTACAATTTTAACACTATAACTAGTCCCGGGTATGACTGGACAAACTGATTCTTCCCTTTCCTCCCCCACCTCACCACACTCAAACACTATATCAGAGAGAACCAATCCAATTCAATTCAAAAGAATTTCACTGGAGCTGTGTAATACACAGAACAATGCCCCCCACATAGAGGTCTGAATCCCAATACCCAGACCTGTGAACAGAGCAAAGAGGAATTAACATTGCTGATAAGTTGACCTTAAAATAAGGATATTACGGACTTCAGGCAAGATGGTGATGGGGTAGCATGGTCTGTGAGACCCTCTGCAAAAGAGAACACTCATAAAGACCCTAGCTCTCTCCCAGGGGCTGCAGCTCCCATCTTCCACAACCTACTCTTCACAGGGAGCTCAGTCGCCAGCACTACTCAGACATCATGGCAGTCTGGGTTGCTCCCGTAATCGCAGATGCCGCCTCTGCAGTCATTGCCAGCCCATGCCTGAGGTGACCCATGACTTCAGACCATGAAGGCCCTGCAAGCAGGATCTTCTGAGATCACCGTTGCCCGGTTGCTGCTGCCACTGCACTGCCATGCCACACCCAGTGCCAGGCTTGTGGCGTCCCCCTACCCACCCACCCCCATGCCCCCTCACTCCTCCCCCACCCACCATGGAAATTTCCCCGGGGAAATTGCCACCACCATTGCAGATCCATAACCTGCACTCCCCGCTGGACTGTGCCAGGAGATAGCACCACCTCCTGGGGATCCAAGGTAACAACATCAAAACAGGAATGACAGAGGCTTTTCCCTCTTGATAAATAGATAAAGCCAGATCTCAGTAACAGATTGGGCAGGGACCCATATCTGAACTGTTCTTCATAGCAGGCCAGGGGCAACGGACTCTAACTGTGAACAATTCTACCAGCCTGCAAAGATAACTAGAAATCAGAGCTAAAAGGACACTGGACTTAAAGGAAAAGTCTCGGAGTGTGCTTGGTTGGTCCTGTTAGTCTACTGACTTTAATCTATCCCTTTCCCCCCCTGTTTTTCTTTTTCCTTTTTTCTTATTTCTCTGTAAACCCCATCCTTGTATAGAGGAATACCACACCAAGAAGGAGGTTGGTCAGTGTGTACGTTAGCATCATTCCATGTTTTAGCTTTTTATATGGTTGTTGGATAGTTTTCAGTCATGGTTACTGTTTTTCTTTATATTTGTTTCAGTCTTTGTGTCTCTTTTCACTTACCAGTTGGTATACTCATCTGTTTTCCCTCTCACTCCTCTCTCTCCTCCCTCCTCCCCCCACTGCCTGCTCCATTCTCGTCCCTCTATTAACCTCATTTTGCTTTCAGGGAGTAAACCTACAACCCCACTGCATGGACAGACTCCAAAGCAGTGGGAAGGGGGTTTCAGACTATCCATACACCTGTTGGCGGATACTGGTATCTGCAGAGAGATTTTGAATCACAGCTCCCTCCTTAATTAAATCCCAAAACTGCAAAAAGGACTGCCCTCAACCTACAGTCCAACTCCAGAACTGAACAAAGTCAGAGGAAATACATTAGGAAGAATAGGAGATTGAACAAGCAGAAGTAAAAGAAACCCCTCCACCCCTGAATAATGAATTAAAGAAGACAGGGAAGTGGAGGGAAGGGAAATGTAGGGAGGAAAAATCTACACAAATGAAGAAAAACCAAAAGAAGAATATAGGGTTCACACAGAACCCTGGGAGGTCAGACACTGAGAAAACAGACTTCGGAACACACACAATGAAGAGCCCCCAGAATGACTGGTCACAAGCAACAAACCCACACATTAAGACATTAATAGAGAGAATTTTAAAAATCGAGGAGAGACAAGAGGAAAATAGGAAGGAGCTGATGATAAGAGGAAAATAGGAAGGAGCTAATGACAGAAATAACAGCAGTAAAGAATACTGTGGTGGAAATAAATAACAAACTAATAAGCATGGAAAGCAGAATTAGACAAGCAGAAGAAAGAATCTCAGAATTTGAAGACCAAAATATAGAATTACCCCAAACTGTCAAAAACATAGAAAAGAAGCTTTAAAAGACAGAACAAAACCTTCAGGAGATGAATGATTACTTTAAGAGACCCAATATAAGAGTAACTGGCCTTCCTGGGGCAGAGAGAGAGTCCGAGGTCACACTGGAACAAACATTTCATGAAATCATTCAAGAAAACTTCCCTCATCTCATCAATGATGCAAAAAAGATTCAGAGAACCCCTGCAAGACAACAAATGAGAAGACCAGCTCCCAGACACATAATAATTTGCCTAAACAAAGTAGCTATAAAAGAAAAAACTCCTAAAGGCAGTAAGAGAAAAAGGCCAGACTACCTACTAGGGAAGACCAATTAGAATAGCAGCAGATTTATCTACAGAAACCCTCCAGGTTAGGAGAGCCTGGAGCCCTATCTTCAAAGTTCTAAAAGATAAACAATTTCAACCAAGAATAACCTACCCAGCCAAGCTAAGCTTCATTAGTGAGGGAGAATTGAAAACTTTTCCAGATATCCAATCCCTAAGAACCTATGCTGCCACCAGACCACCTCTACAAGAAACACTTAAGAAAGTACTGAACACAAAAGAAAAGGAAAAAAGAACAACAACATTCTTCACAAGAGTACAGGCAAAAGGTTAAAAACACACATGAACCAACCCCCAAACCAAAAGAAAGACAACAAACAAACAGGAACAACGAACTCTGTAAGACCCTTATGACAGGGATCAACTCTTGCATTTCATAATTAGCCTAAATGTAAATGGACTAA
>NW_007002202.1:55654-58310 GCF_000164805.1 Carlito syrichta
GGCAACAATCTATTGCCTTCAAGAGACTCACCTCACTAGAAAGGACACTCACAGACTCAAAATAAGAGGATGGGAAACAAACTTTCAGGCGAATAGAACACAAAAGAAAGGAGGAGTCACAATCTTAATTTCAGACAAAGTACCCTTCAAGCTATTAAAAATTTAAAAAAAAACACAAAGCCATTACATAATGATAAAAGGTTCAATCCATCAACAAGAAATATCCATCTTAAACATATATGCACCAACAGAGGAGCACCAACTTTCATAAAGCAGCTTTTGTGTAAACTCAAAAAAGATATCAACTCTAATACCATCATAGCTGGGGACTTCAATACCCCACTCACAACTCTAGACAGATCATCAAGACAAAAAATCAGCAATGAGATCCGGAACCTCAATGTGACTCTTGACCAAATGGACTTAATTGATACCTACAGGACACTCCATCCAACGACCACAGAATATACATTCTACTCATCATCGCATGGAACGTACTCTAAGATCGACCACATCTTGGCCATAAATCAAGCATAAGCAAATTTAAAAGGGCCGAAATTTTACCATGCACCTTCTCGGACCACAGTAGAATAAAAATAAACATTAACACCAACAAGTTCCCCCCAAAACCCACAAAGACATGGACACTAAACAGCATGATGCTAAACGACTCCTGGGTCAACAATCAAATCAAAACAGAGATTAAAAGATACCTGGAAACAAATGAAAATGAAGAGACATCTTACCAAAATCTCTGGGACACCATGAGAGCTATAGTAAGAGGAGAATTCATATCCTTACAAACGCACATGAAGAAAACAGAAGGATCACAAATTAACAGCCTAACAAGCCACCTGAGGAAGCTGGAAAAGCAAGACCACCAAAACCCTAATTTCAGCAGAAGAATCCAGATCACCAAAATAAAAGCCCACATCCAGGACATAGAAGACAAAAAAAAAAATACAAAATGTCAATGAAACAAAAAGCTGGTTCTTTGAAAGGATAAACAAGATCAATGGTCCCCTAGCTAGACTGACCAAGAAAAAGAGAGAAAAAGCCCAAATAAACACAATCAGAAACACAAAAGATGAAGTCACATCTGACCCTGAAGAAATACAAAAGATCATTAGAGACTACTAGCTACACTTGTATGGAAACAAACTTGAAAACCTTAAGGAAATGCAGGACTTTCACACAACCTGCCTAGGTTGAAACAAGAAGAAATTGAGACCCTAAATAGACTAATAACAATCAAGGAAATTGACTATGTAATAAGAAAACAATCTACAAAAAAACCCCTGAACCAGAAGACTTTCCAGCAGAATTCTACAAGACATTTAAGGAGGAGCTGATCCCAATCCTACTGAAGGTATTCCAGGTGATTGAGAAAGATGGAACACTCCCTAAAGCATTTTACGAAGCTAACATCACATTGATACCCAAGCCAGGTAAAGATCCAACAAAGAAAGAGAACTACAGGCCAATATCTTTGATGAACATAGATGCTAAAATTCTCAACAAGATCCTAGCAAATTGAATTCAACAATATATCGCAAAAATCATCCATCATGACCCAGTAGGCGTCATCCCTGGGATGCAAGTCTGGTTCAACATTCGTAAAACCATAAATGTAATTAAATACATCAACAGATGTCAAAACAAAAACCACATGATTATATCATTAGATGCAGAAAAAGCTTTTGATAAAATCTAGCACCTCTTCTTGATAAAAACCCTCGAACATCTAGGCATATGTGGAACATACCTTGAAATAGTAAAAGCCATCTACGAGAAACCCACAGCCAGCATACTCCCAAATGGACAAAAATTGGAACCATTTCCCCTGAAAACTGGAACAAGACAAGGATGCCCACTTTCACCCCTCCTGTTCAATATAGTATTGAAAGTCCTGGCTAGAGTAGTCAGAGAAAAGAAGGCAATCACAAGTATCCAAATAGGAAAAGAGGAAGTCAAGTTATCTTTCTTTGCAGATGACATGATTGTGTAATTGAAAACCAAAGAAAATCTGTCAAAAACCTCCTTACACTAATAAAGGCCTTTGGCAAAGTCTCAGGATATAAAATAAATGTGCAAAAGACAATCACATTTCTTTACAGCAATAATAAACAAACAGAAACTCAAATTAAAAAGCACAATTCCTTTCAGAATAGCCACCAAAAAATTGAAATACCTCAGCATCTTCCTAACCAGAAACATGAAAGACCTTTACAATGAAAACTACAAAACACTGCTCAAAGAAATCAAAGATGACACAAACAAGTGGGAAAATACCCCATGCTCATTGAGTAGAAGAATCAACATTATGAAGATGTCCATCCTAACTAAGGCAATCTACAGATTTAATGCAATACCCATCAAAATACCAGCAACATTCTTCTCAGACCTAGAAAAAACAATACACAAACAACCAAGAATAGCCAGAACAATCCTCAGCAAAAATAAAACAAATACCCTTATGGAAATTGGAACTGGCATCCAATTACTGAACAAAACCCGAAACCCAAAGGACATAAGAGATAAGATAGACAAGTGGGACCTAATTAAATTGACAAGCTTCTGCAAAGCCAAAGAAACCATCAAGAGAGCAGGGAGACAGCCCACAGACTGGGAAAAAGTATTTGCCAACTCCAGGTCT
>NW_007002202.1:58441-59675 GCF_000164805.1 Carlito syrichta
CAAACAATAACAGCTGTTGGAGAGGGTGTGGTGAAAAGGGAACACTTCTACACTGTTGGTGGGAGTGCAAACTAATGCAACCTCTGTGGAAAGCAGTGTGGCAATTCCTAAAAGCTCTAAATATTGCCCTCTCATATAACCATGCAATCCCCCTGCTGGGAATATACCCTGAAGAACTCAAATCCCTCTATCAAAAAGATACCTGCACATGAATGTTTATCATAGCATTGTTCACAATAGCAAGAACCTGGAAGCAACCATGCTGTCCATCAAAAGAGGACTGGATTAAAAAATGTGGTACATATACACGATGGAATACTATGCAGCCATAAAAAAAAAAACAAAATCATGAATTTCTCAGCAATCTGAATGGAACTGGAGTCTATAATACTGAGTGATCTTTCACAGAAACAAAGATCTGAGTATCACATGTTCTCACTCATATAGTAGACCTTGAACATCTACCATAAGACTATAAAAAAAAGGACTGACAGTGGTGGGAAACTATGGGGGGTTGGGGAGGGGAAGGAAGGTGGGACTAACAGTAGTCAATATCGGTCTGGGGATGGGGAGATACCCCTTATTAACAAGGGTTCCTGAACGATGCACATTTGTATACCTAACCCTTTACTGTACCCCACAATTTTATTTAAAAAAATGTTTAAAAAAATAAGGATATTATCCTTGATCATTTGGGTGAGATCAACCTAATGACAAGGATTTTACATATGGAAAGAGAAGGCAGAATTGTTGGTGTGTCAGAGGGATGTGACGTTAGAAAGACTCGACAAGTCATTGCTTGAAGATAGAAATGAGCCACAAGCAAAGAAAGGTGGGAAGTCTCTAGAAACAAGAAAAAAGAAAGGAATATTCTCTAAAGCCCCCAGAAATGAATCCTCACTGTAGAGACCTTGCTTTTAGCCCAGTGAGACCCATTTCTTACATCTGACATCCAGAACTGTAAGACAATACATTTGTTTTAAGACACAAATTCTGCGGTAATTTGTTACACCAATAGGAAGCGAGTACAGGCTGAGATAATTCTACATGACACACAAGACTCTGCCTTTTTTAGTTATCTTCTGCTGCTCAATCTTATACTAAAGAGACTGACTTTTATTAAATACACTTCATTTATCTTCTATTTCTTCTCTGTAGGGTTTTTTTTTTGTGTTTTTTTTTGTTTTTTTTTTTGTTTTTGAGTTGGAGTCTCACTCTGTCGCCCAGACTGGAG
>NW_007002202.1:59695-61956 GCF_000164805.1 Carlito syrichta
TCCGGCGATCCTTCCGCCTCAGCCTTCCAAGTAGCTGGAATTACAGGCATGCGCTACCACACCCGGCTGATTTTTTGATTTATTGTAGAGATGAGGTCTCGCTGCCCAGGTGGGTCTCGAACCCGCGGGCTCAGGCAATCCACTCACCTCAGCCTCCCAAAGGCGCGGGATTACAGGCTGAGCCACCGAGCCCGGCTTTTTTTTTTTTTTTTTACAAAAAAAGGTACATGTAAAATGTTTTATAATGTAAACTTTCTTTTTTTTTGAGTTGGAGTCTCATTCTGTCACCCAGATTGGAGTGCAGTGGCCACTCCTGGCCACCGCAGCCGCAACCTGCTGGGCTCCGGCGATCCTTCCACCTCAGCCTTCCGAGTAGCCAGAACTACAGGCGCCGCTACCACGCCCGGCTAATTTTTGACTTATTGTAGAGATGAGGGCTCGCTGCCCAGGTGGGTCTCGAACCCACAGGCTCAGGCAATCCACTCACCTCAGCCTCCCAAAGGCGTGGGATTACAGGCTGAGCCACCGAGCCCAGCTAATGTAAACTTTCAATACATGCAAAGTGAACATAAAAGTATAATGAACTATCATGTACCTACCACTCAAATTCATACTGATCAGTATTTATCATTCTTGCTGTATCTAATTTCCACTCACTTCCCACTCTTCTCACTCAATTATTTTTCGTATATTATTTATGTAAAATGTGCATATTCAAACCTGAAAATAGAAATGCACCAAACTTAGATGTGTATTTTGACAAATGGATATGTCCATGTAATTCAGGCTGCTATAATGATATGGAACATTTCCATCTTCCTAGAAAGTTCCACAGTGTTCCTCCCTACTCTCCACACCCATTTTCTCTGGTCAAGAGCAGCATATAAATGGATACTATAACTGTCCATAGAGTACATTTAGTTTGAATTTGGAGTGTCTATTAGATTCATTCATGTTGTTACATGTATCAGTGTAGTTATTCCCATTTGTTGTTGACTAACAGTTCATAGTATAAATTTACTTATCTGAGCCCGCGGGTTCGAGACCCACCTGGGCGGCGAGACCTCATCTCTGCAATAAATCAAAAAATCAGCCGGGCGTGGTAGCGCATTCCTGTAATTCCAGCTACTCGGAAGGCTGAGGCAGAAGGATCGCGGGAGCCCAGCAGGTCGAGGCTGCGGTAGCTGGGAGTGGCCACTGCACTCCAGTCTGGGCGACAGAGTAAGACTCCTACTCAAAATAAAATAAAATAAAATAAAATAAAATAAAATAAATTTACTTATCTATGTTCTTATTGATGAACATTTGATCTGGTTCCTATTTTGGATTATTGTGAAAAAGCTGCTATGAACATTTTTGTACAAGCCTTTTTATGAATACATTTTTTAATTTCTCCTAGATAGGTTCCTGAGGATGGAATTGTTTGACTGAAGAGGAGGTGTATGTTTAACTTCATAAGAAACTACCAAATATTTTCCCAAAGTTGTTGTACCATGTTACATTCCCACCAGCAGCGCCGGACAGTTCTGGTTGCTCCACATCCTTGCCAAAATTGGTATTGTCAGTCTTTTTAGTTTTAGCAGTTTTAGTGGAGATATAGTGCTATCTCACTGTGGTTTTCATTTGCATTTTCCTGATGACTGATAACATTGAGTACTTTGTGTTCCTTGGCCATTTATATATCTATATCTTTCTCTATGTAATGTCGAATTTTCTGCCTATTTTTAAATGGATTATCTTATTACCGAATTGAAAGAATTTTCTGTAAATCCTGGATATGAGTCCTTTGTCTGATATATATTCTAAAAATATTTTCTTCCAATTTGAGATTTGCCTATTAATTTTCTTTGGTATTATTTGACAAACAGGGGTATTTTCGTTTTATAATGTTCAATTAATGATTAAAATTTTTTAGATTAAATTATCTTCTGTGGCCAAAAGACTGTTTGCCTACTTCCAGATTGCAAATATATTCTGTATTTTCATCGATAAGCTTTATAGCTCTTACTTTTACACTTTGGGCTATATCCCCGCTCATACTGTGTTGGGAGCCAACATCTATAGCTACATGGCTGAGGCCTGTAAAGGCCCATCTGGAAGATCGCCTCTGACATAGGATATCAGTTATACCTATAATATTGGCGTGTGATTAGTGACCAATACACCTGATGGAAAGTGCATAGCAGAATTATTTCTCTCTGTCTTTCTAAGTTTTACTTCTTTCTAGATATTTTTTAACTTCTATTTTCTGGTAGACTGGG
>NW_007002202.1:61976-62967 GCF_000164805.1 Carlito syrichta
TCATAGCTGCGTAAATCTATGCTGCTGTTTGGTCTCCATTTGATACACTATCAAGTGTAATAGATACTATATGATTTATAAAGAATTAACGATAAGGTATTAGCTTAATAGGATATCGCATAGTATTAAAGTCCAATAACTAGATCATATAAAAATTAAAGTTTAGACGTATGAAACATATGAATTATAGTAAAGTTTGGTAGTTTAAGAATAAGTTTTAACTGAGTTATAAGGCATTACGTTAAATCATAATAGGTTAATAGTATAACTGACAGTTAAGTCATTTAACTAAACTTATAGATTATAGTATAGTGTTAAGTTGATAATATTAATCGTTAAAAATATTGGGAGTCAGTGAACTTGGATTGAACCTAGAGTTAACTCAGGAAAGTTTTTTGTATTAATCAGGGTTTAGAACAAAGAGTATAATATGAATGATTTCTTGAACACTATGGAAGACATTTTGAACAATTGAAATTGTGCACCTGTGACCTTGATGTGAGTTTTGTGAAGCACGTCAGGCATCATGGAGTTTGAATTGTCTGCTTGGAACTTGCAAGTCTCGTGATGGTCTTGTGATGCATAATTTGTAAACCGCAATATACATCATGGAATTTGTACGCCCCCAGTGAGTGATTATCACATTGCTGGAGGGTATAGAAAATGGTATATAAGTTGGAAAAGGTTTGAATAAAATCGGCTCCAGTCCTGATCAGACTGTTCCCAGAAGAACTGCCTCTGAGTAGTTTCTTCTCGCTGTCCAGATTCTCTGGTGCGGGTCCTAACCCACCCTTGGTCAGTGCTGGTCACCGACAGCTATAGCGCCCGAACCCAAGGACCTGACTCCGGTAATTGTGTATATATATATATATATGTTCCCCGTTTGTTCATTCATCTCGTTTCTGGACAGACCTTGCCTTAGGGTGCTGCAGGCCCCCCGGAGTGCGCGGGTGGATAGGCAAGCAGGTTGGTTGTATAGTGTCGCCGACGG
>NW_007002202.1:62987-63737 GCF_000164805.1 Carlito syrichta
ATGAAATTATTGAAAGATTTGAAAGCTGCTTGTCATGATTATGGCCCAACAGCTCCATACCCATTAGCCTTTTTAGACGGGCTGCATGCTTGGTGGATGACTCCTTATGATTGGTTTCAAGTGGCTAAAGGAGGTTTGACAGGAGGACAATTTGTGCTATGGAAAATGGAGTATGAAGAGTTAGTTAAAAGGAAAGTTGTAGAGCAGAATCTTACTAAACGAAGTCCAGAACGGGGTAATGTCACCATGGATATGTATATGCGAGTAGGAGAATATTGTAATACCCAGGCTCAAGCACAATTGCATACAGATGTACTTATGGCTGTGAATGATTTAAGTGTTATAGCCTGGAAGCGGCTACCTTCTCCCGATCATACCATGCCTGGCCTTACCACTGTAAAGCAAAGATCAGATGAGCCATATGAAGAGTTTATTGCTAGATTGACTGATGCAGTAGGAAAGTTAGCCATAAACAAAGTAGCTGAAGAGCTTATTAGTAAAACAATTGACTGTTAAAAATGCTAAAAACACTTGTTAGGCTTTAATAAGACTGATAAAAAAGACCGGCAATATAATTGATTATATCAAACAATGCTAACAATAATTATGATGATTAAAAATCCTTCCTTCTTGCCACCCTTGCTGCACCTCTCTCTAAAGTTTTCCTTAAAAGTTAAGAATACTGAAATAAAGCCTGAACTCAGTCACACTTTTCTTTTCTTTATAGAAATGTAGAAAGCTCAAGTAATA
>NW_007002202.1:63757-64581 GCF_000164805.1 Carlito syrichta
CATTCGAATCATGTGTAAAGCGTTAAAGCATAAAGGTGTTAAGATAAGTAAAGACAAAGTAAATTCTTTTCTAGATTTTGTACAGAAAGTTGCCTGCTAATTCCACTTAAACTCTTTCTTTGTCTAAGATTAAGCAAAAGGCAGATAAAAATTACGAGGATTTCATTTCTAAAATAACCGCCAACATCAAACGAGTAATTACTAGCAAAGAGGCAGCAAAAATTTTAGTAAAACAATTGGCTGTTAAAAATGCTAAAAACACTTGTTAGGCTTTAATAAGACTGATAAAAAAGACCGGCAATATAATTGATTATATCAGACAATGCTGATGATAATGATGATGATTAAAAATCCTTCCTTCTTGCCACCCTTGCTGCACCTCTCTCTAAAGTTTTCCTTAAAAGTTAAGAATACTGAAATAAAGCCTGAACTTAGTCACACTTTTCTTTTCCTTATAGAAATGTAGAAAGCTCAAGTAATAATAAACAAATGTATATAAGTAAAGTATAAGTGATATAAGTAATATAAGTAATGTATATAAGCAATATAAGCAGTATATATATAGCAATATAAGCAATATATAAGCAATATAAATTATATAAGTAATAATATAAGTAATATATAAACAATATATAATTTATATAAGTAAAAGTATATAAGTAATAAAAGAATATCTCATTGCAGTCTTGCTTTAACTGTGGTCAAGTCAGACACATTAGCAGAGATTGTCTGATTAAGCAAGGTATGGCTAACTTACATGGCACTCTGTCACCATTTACTGGGTCTACTCGACTAAAAACTTTGAGTTCCATCTGCCAAAAAGG
>NW_007002202.1:64601-86218 GCF_000164805.1 Carlito syrichta
CCTGAACTTGTGTTCCTCCACCACAACAATATTAACTCCGGACATTCCAGTAACCCCAATTCCTGTGGGAGAAGGGCCCTCTCCCAGAAGGAATAGTGGGTGTAATATTAAACAGAAGTTCCTTGTCTTTACAAGGAATTTCCATTATTTCTGGAGTGGTGGATTCGGATTACACAAGAGAAATCCAGGTGCTTGTTGCTCCCCCTAGCAAAACTGTGCAGTTTAACAAAGGTCAGAGAATAGCCCAGTTGCTGCTCCTGCCTTATCATAAAACAGGTAAAATTAACTAACCTGCCTAGAGGTGATTCTGGATTTGACTCTAGCGATGTTGTTTTTTGGGTTCAGGAGGTTACTAACCCTAGACCTCTAGAAGACATATATATATAAGGAATTAAGATTAAAGGCTTATTGGATACCGGAGCCGATGTTTCCTGTATTACCGGGAAAGTTGGCCTGCTTCTTGGTCTACTCAAAAAGCTCCTTTGGAACTCATAGGCATTGGTCGAGTACCCTCAGTAGCCAATAACTCTAAAAATTTTAAATTGGACAGATAAGACTTCAAAAACTTTTTGCCCATACGTTATTCCATCTATCCCCTTTACATTATGGGGAAGAGATATTCTTGCTCAAATAAGCATGCATTTATATAGCCCTAATGATAAAGCTTCAACACAAATGCTGTAGATAGGCTATGATCCTTTTAAGGGACTTGGCAAAAACAGACAGGGAATGCAGGAACCTGTCCAAGTTAATGAAAAGCCTAAGTTTTGTAATTAAGAAAAAAATCTGGTATATGGAGACTTTTACAGGATTTAAGAGCTATTACCACTACTATGGGAGCCATGGAGTGTTACAGCCTGTATTGCTATACTTGTTAACTTTAATATTATAGTTATTGATTTACAGAATTGTTTCTTTGCTATACCTTTAAGCCCAGAGGATTGTAAACAATTTACATTCAGTTTACTCTCTGAGAATTAAAACACTTTTGTTCCAGCTCCAGGAGGAGTCAACTCTGGAGGACTGAGACCTAACAGCTTTGGAAAATTGTCTTATTTGCTTGTGACTGTAGATACATTTTCTCATGTTATTTTAGCTTCAGCAAAAACTGGAAGAAGCCTACAAGGACGTGGTACAACATTTATTCTTTTGCTTTTCACAGCTAGGTATGCCAGAGCAACTGAAAACCAACAACGGTCCTGCATATACATCTAAATATTTCCAGCAATTTTACTCCTAATTTAATATTTCTCATTCCACAGAAATTCCCTACAACCCACAAGGTCAAGCCATAGTTGAAAGAGTTCACCAACTTTAAAAAATCAATTAAGTTATAAGAGGGTGAGTTCAAGTATAGCTCTCCTCACCACATCTTGAATCACACTTTATTTGTTATTAATCATTTAAATTTGGACTCTTCAGGCTATTCAACTATGGCTAGACATTGAGATCCAGAAGAAAGTATAAAACCTCTGACAAAATGGAAGCTTCCCACAGGAAAAGGGAAGAGCCTGCTTTATTTCGTGCTCAAGTCAAACGTTACTAATCCATAATTTTTCTTATGAAAGACATTCCAACTCCCTCCCTATTTGTTTTTATAATAATTCTGCTTTTAATAATTACCAGCCTTCTTGCTTAATGTCTACCTTTAAGTCTCTGAGTACAGAAATCCGGTATCAGGACAATATCAAGGACAGTTGGCGACTGGAGATGTTAATGCCTGGAGGAACCGCCCCTGGCTGTGCGACTAGAGCTTCATCGCCTCTCAGCGTATCTGCTGGCAACTTCAATGATACGGAAAAGGACTGGTCACTCATACGGCGAGATGCTGGCTTCCCGAAATGGAGAGACTGTGCTTATAACTCTAAGGTGGACTATCCTGTACCCGGTGAATAACTATATATTAGTGACTGGGGTTTTAATGGCTCTACACTTGCCACAACTAGAAGGCACCCGTATGAATGGGCTACATCTATGTTTCCAAGTTCTCTATCCTCTAATCGTTCATTACAGACTCAGCTTTATTGATTGTTTGCAGCAACAGGTCCTGTAACACTTTATTGTCCTCATTCCGGTTTTACAGGCTTGTGTTGATTCCCCATATGTTTTGTTAATTGCTAATGCTCATTCTATTTACTCGGTAATATATAATTTTGGTCATTTTGAAATTAATTGTGAAAATTGTACTTTGTCTAATTGTGTTATTGGTAACCCATATCAAGTATTTCTGTTAAAGCATCCTTCTTACGTTTTTGTGCCTGTTCAGCTACCGGAACTGTGGTATTCTTCTCCAGGTACTTATATTTTAGAACAAGCCACAGCAATGTTAAATAGGCCTTATAGGTTTGTTGCAGCTTTAATCTTGGGAATTTCTGCACTAATTTCTATTACAAGATCTGTGGCCACTTTTGCAACTGCTTTAGTGCAGGAAGTTCACACAGCTAATCATGTAAATGATTACTAAATGTTGTGTGTAATAGGTGTATGGTATATTTTTTTCCATATGGATAGCCAGTTGTTCTACCACCATTCATTACAAATAACTCTTTCTCCATTAAATTCTTTGGTGCTCTTGTCAAAAACCAACTGACAGCAGAAATGGGCATCTATTTCTGAACCCTCTATTCTGGTTCATTTATCTATTTGCCCTTATGCCAATGCTATATTGTCTCAATTACCATTGTTTTATAATAAGTGTTGAGGTCAGGTAGTTGTAAATGCTCCAGCTTTTTTTTTAAGGATCTTTGCATGTCTATATAAATTTTAGACTATTTAAAAATTTTCTGCAATAAATTAATTTCCATAATAAATGTCTACTGGGATTATGTTGTGGCTGAATTAAATATACAGATTAACTTGGGGAAATTGGGGTCTTAACAATATTGATTCTGCTAGTCCATGAGCACAGTATATCTCTCCATTTGTGTATTTCTTCTTCAGTTTCTCTCACCAGTGTTTTGTGGTTTTCTGTGTCAAGATTTTGTACATCTTTTGGCAAGTTTATGGTTAATTATATTATGTTTTTGATGCTATTATGAATGGAATTTTTTTCAGGTCATTTTCAGTTAGTATTAGTTTCCAGTGGCTGCTATACCAAATGATTGCAAACTAGGTGGCTTAAAATACCAGAAATTGATTCTCTTTACAATTCTGGAGACCAGAAGTCCATTAATTGTATAACTAGACTGAAACCAAAGTGTTAGGAGGGCTGCACTCCTACTGGAAGCTGCAGGGGAGAATTCGCTGTTTGCCTGTTCCATCTTCTGGGGCTGCCAACATTCCTTGGCTTATGTCTGCATCATTCCAGTCTCTGCTTCTGTTTTCATGTGTCTTTCGTACATGTGTGGAAAACTTCCTCATATACGGATATATGCAATGACATTTAGGATTCCACCTGGATAATCTACCAATCTCAAGATCCTTACCTTAATCACATCTGCAAAGACTTTTTTTCTCCAAATAAAATAACATCCACAAATTTCCAAGGATTAAGACCTGATATCTGCACAAATGTTTTTGCAAATATATGGAACAATGTGTGTGTGTGTGTGTGTGTGTGTGTGTGTGTGTGTGTGTGTGTGTTTACATTCTGAGGTCCTCAAGTCACTAAATTTCTAATGGGTTTTTTAAAGTTAGTTTCTTAGGGTTTTCTAAGTAATCAATAATGTCAGCTGAAAGCATTATGCCTTCTTTTTCTTGCATTATTGTACTTGCATGTAATATGTTTAATCTTAAAAACATGAAAACATAAAATAATGTGGACTTCATCATTTACAAGCAATTTCAAGTTTGTGCACAGTTTTACAAAGGTTAATATAAGCCACAACCTCCCCTTTATAAAGGCAATTCTCAAATCTGTATTGCAAGCCTCACCTCCCCCTGGAACTCCAGAACTTGACTTCTAACTGCCTCATACATTTTTCCACTTCAATAATCCATTAATCCTTCAGCATTAATCATCAATCCAAAGCCAGCATTATCCTCCTCCTTTCCTCCCCTCATAATCAGCTTCTCTGTCAGTGACTGTTGGTAATAATGTCGATTCACTCTGGCTTGAAACCCCAGTTATCTTTTATTCTGTTTTTTGATTCCGTCATTTAGTTTTCCATTGCTTTAAACACTCAGAAATATCCTTTCAAAGGATCTCTCACCCCTCCCACTGCCAAACTTTAGTTGGGACCCTCACACTTGACTTTCTCAATAGTCCCCTATCTACTCTTCCTCACCCTCAGTTTCCTTCTTTACAAAGCCATTTTTCCTGTTTTTCCAAGATTATCTTGATTACACCATAGCCCTGCCCTGTAGCAGGCCGCTACCCCTTACTTGGTCCAGCATGTACTGTCTCACATTGATGTTTATCTTTTACACATAAGTCTGTCTCCGTAATCAGACATGGTTAGTTGAAGGTAGGAACTGTAGTTCACTTTATTTTTTTATATCCTCAAACTAGAGTTCATAAGAAGTGACTTATAAATGTTTGTTAATGAGGATTACAACATGCTTTTCTCAGGATTGGGGATGGTTTGATCATGATGATGGTGCAAATGTGACTTTAGCTACTTGTTTCCTTCTTAAGGAAACCACAGAGGAAGCATTAAATACTAAGGAACTTGGAGGTCTCCCAGAAGAACTTGCAAAAACTTTATATATAAAACTTTTGAAAACAATGCAAATCTTTCCATTCCTAGAAACATCTCTCATTACATCCCTTTCTGAAGATTTCTGCTTCATTGAATAACTCTGGAAAGGGTCACTTAGCATGTCAAGGTAAGTGTTTTGAGAGTTTTGCCTAGTAGATTGCTCAATTTTGAGCTAAACCTGAAAATTTAGCTTAAAATAATAAAATACTTGATGACTTCTGGACCAGAAAAATATTTTAACATCATTTTTAAAAGTAATTAAGCCGGGCTCGGTGGCTCAGCCTGTAATCCCGCGCCTTTGGGAGGCTGAGGTGAGTGAATTGCCTGAGCCCGCAGTTCGAGACCCGCCTGGGCAGCGAGACCTCATCTCTACAATAAATCAAAAAATCAGCTGGGCGTGGTAGCGCATGCCTGTAACTCCGGCTACTTAGAAGACTGAGGCGGAAGGAGCCGGAGCCCAGCAGGTCGAGGCTGCGGTGGCCGGGAGCGGCCACTGCACTCCAGTCTGGGTGACAGAGTGAGACTCCAACTCAAAAAAAAAAGTAATTAATGCACATTAACAGAGTATTAAAGGGTTTACAACAAATGTACCTCTCCCTCTTTCTTGTAACCCACCATCCTCAAGTCCTTCCCTGACCCTGCCCTTCACTAGGGCTTATCAACTCAAATACTTTTCCTGAGTCATGCATGTAACATGGACGAATAATGCAAGTGTGTTTGTCCTAGAATGCCATATGAAATATGTATTCTTTCAACATCACATAACTTATTTGCACAGTTGTGTTCTTCTACTTTTAAAAATGCTCTTTCTCATTGTTTTGGAAACACCCAAGCTTCTCAGTCTTTCATTTTTTCACTTTTGCTGTAAACAGTGGTTCCCTTTTCTCTTGATTTTACCAAGAGGAGAAAAAGCACAAGCTTCATGATAAATAGCAATCAATGTGTTCAGTTTCAGGAAGACTTTAGAAAGGAGTGTGGGCCACTAGAGAAGACTGGAATGTTTGAAGGATAGAGACACTGTTACGGCCCAATCCAATAAATTGGCAGCTACACTCATGGCCAATTAAGATATGAGAGGCAGAGACTGGGAGAAAAGGGAGTGTTTAATTTCTATAACCAGGTTATAGGGAGATGAATCGGCATCATTGCCAAAAAACCTGCTCAAGGCAACACAAATTCATTCCAGTATGTATACCCAAAATTCATAGCCCATTACCCTCCCCAAGTTTGAAAAGCACACGTGCAATTTTAGCATGACTTGAGATATACATTAACAATTTTTGAAACATGATCACTGACATGACACAAAGTCTCCTGGTCATGATGACATTTTAGATAACATTTTGGAATTTATAACATGTCCTTTTACAATTTTTTTTAGAGGAAGGGGCAGACAATTGCAATATTTGAAGGAAGGGAAAATCATAACACTTAAGATGATAATTTTAAATTGCTTTAAAACATAATTTTTTATTCCCAGAGTTCTGGTTTATAACAGTTTGATGTCCTTGTATTCACAGATGGAGGGGAGGTGGGCAATGTTCACTTCAAGCTTTTAGACACATTTCTGTTGGCCTTGGTTCACTCTCCTCATCATTAGGTGGCCAGGCTTGCCCAGCTGCTGCTTCTTCAGCACCAAAAATAGCTTACTAGATAAGATTGGCCAGTCAGGCAAGGCCGTGCTAGGAAAAACGTACACTTCTGAATACAAGCGACTTTTACGTTTAACCCAACTCAGCTGCAAAAGAATACAAATTTTTAAGTTTTTTTCCTAAACGACTATTCTAATATAACCAAAATGGCCTCTTTTCAGCCTGTAACACCACTACTCGACTCCTGGTTGCAAGAAATGTTTTGCATGTGTGACTTAAGGCTTGATGTTGTTTGGCATTCTGATATTATAATGTGATTGTTTTAATGTACAAGTTGTCGGTTTTTAAATTTTGACAACAAATCCAATATTATTTTTAAAACAATGGATAGCCCAACATTTTTACAAGCCAAACAAAACAGGTCTGTGAGCTGAATTTGGACCAACGATGACAGTTTTGTCACCAGGATAGCCCAGCTGGCCATTTCTTTATTTTGTAGCCATGCTTGCAGAGTTTCCCAACTCTTGCTTCCTGGGAAAAAATTTCAACAAGTTTTCCTTTAGTCAATCAACAGGCACACACATTTGCTTAAGGAAGCCAGATTGCCCCACCTGAATGCCACAAATGGCCACCTGACCACCCCCCCAGAAGTCCATACCTGCTGCAAGACTGGTGCAGACTAGAGCAGGTGACCCCCAATTACCTTTAATCATTAGCATATCACTATAATGCTAAAAATCCCTCCCCTATAGGAAAACCAACACCATTTTGTGTATGTGTGACTAACGAAGAACCAGGTTTATAAACTGAGCCTTTGTGTTGGGAACTCCACCCCGTTCAAGCTTGCATACCTTCCCCGCCCCACCCCCAACTCCTTAAAACTCTCATACCTGCCACTGCTCTGCAAGAAGGTGCCTTTAGAGCATGAGCTCTCCTTCTCCGTTCTTTGACCATTGAATAAAATTTGATTGCCTTTCCAACTCGATATTATTTCTTTTCTTTTTTTTTTTTTTGAGTTGGAGTCTCACTCTCGCCCAGACTGGAGTGCAGTGGCTGCTCCCGGCCACCGCAGCCTCGACCTGCTGGGCTCCGGCGATCCTTCTGCCTCAGCCTTCCAAGTAGCCGGAATTACAGGCATGCACTACCACACCCAGCTGATTTTTTGATTTTTTGTAGAGATGAGGTCTCGCTGCCCAGGTGGGTCTCAAACCCGCGGGCTCAGGCAATCCACTCACCTCAGCCTCCCAAAGGCGTGGGATTACAGGCTGAGCCACCGAGCCCGGTTTATTATTTCTTTACAGCTGATACAATGTAGGAAAAAAACTGTTTACCTGACAGTTTGATTATAGGATAGTCTACCTTTTTCCCCGTGTGATACTGTGTATATATTGGAGATTGTACCTTATCAGGACATACAGATCTAAATCATAGGCTTTCATGGCTGGCATGAATGTAATTTATTTAACAAGTTTCTATTTATGGACATTTATTTTGATTCCAATCTTGCATTATTTCATATCAGTGCAGAAATAAGCATCATCATGCATACATCTTTGCACATGTGGGAATGGTTCTGTAGGATAAATGCTTAGAAATTGAATTGCAAAACAAGGGCTTTGTAAAATGTAAAGATAATCCATATATAAAAGTGGCTGTTTGGTCTCTCTCTCTCTCTCTCTCTCTCTTTCTCACTCTAGCTCTCGCTCGCACTCTCTCTCTCTCTCTCTCTAAAACAACTAGTAAGTTACAGGAACAAAGACATTTTTGTACAACCCTACAATCCTATACAGATCTACAGTTTGTACAGGTCAGTATAGTAAGTTCCTATCTGGAGCTGTCATACAGTCACAATAAATACAATTTTAAAAATTCCCAGAGTCTTTCATTTGAGAAAGTTTACTATCAATGGCTGGGTTTATGCTTGGTATTGCGAGTGTAGGGATCTGGACTTATGATTCTGACAATCAAGGAAAAAAATATATATTTTTTATGTTTGTGTGTTTGCATGTATCTGTGTGTGGTGGGTTGCAATTGGACTCTTTGATTTTAGTCCCTAAAAAGTGACTTCATAATCTTTCATAGGCCACCTCCCTTTTATGTGCCCTAGTTTCTTGATAAAATATAAAATGACCAAGTTGGAAGGGGGAAAAGATAATTAAAGCCATAGAACAGATTTAGATTACCTAGAGAGAAAATTTAAGTAGAGAAGGGAAGGCACCTAGGATGTCTGAGATCTGAGACTCTTCAACATTGAGGAGTTTGGAAGAGGGGACCAGGGCATCAGCAGCTCTAAAGAAAAAGGAGAATGTGATGTCCTGAAAGCCAAGAGAGGGACGTAGTGTAAGGACAGCGAGCGCTCAGCACTCAGCATTCTGACCTGAATGCTGCGTATAGGACCAGAGACTACCGGCAATGTGGAACTGCTGGAGACCTTCACAAAGACCATGCCAACAAATCGGTAAGCTTAAAAGCCAAACGAAAGCCGGTTAAAGTGTGAATAAACAAAATGATTTTTGTCAACACAGCTTTATTCCAAAACCCACAGCTGGCCTAACTGATCGCTCGGAGCCCCTCTCAGCTCTGATTCTAAGACACAACCTACCCATGCCTCTTCCTCTTGCCTCACAAGATTGCTCTAAGGATATGAAAATGTTTTTAAGCAAAGATGCCCGACAAAGGAGTGGAACAAATGGGCAACCACTCGTGTTTATTGCTCTGTTCTATTGCAGTATTCGTTCTGTACTCTTTAGGCTCCTCCATGCTCCTTCAATATCTGAACCTTACTAAATTAGACGCCACCGGTGAGCGTGTACCAAAATGGACGTGCGCACTTCACTTCCCCTCACCCGCCTCTGCAACCTGCCCCCTCCGCTCTCCAAGTCTTTAACCCGGGAGGCTCAGAATTCCAACCCGGAAACCACGAGGGCGGGCCTGGTGAGAGGAGGTGGAGTGCGCATGTCCCTTCCCAAGGCTCTGTGCGCCTGCACGAGTCCTCCGAGGACTGTTTGTGCTGCCTGCCTAGGAAGGTGGGGTGGTTATTTATTTGACGGACCGAGTACGGGTGCCTGGCAGGCTCTTGCGGAAGTCCATGCGCCATTGGGAGGGCCTCAGCGGCTGCTCTGTGCCCTTGTTGCTGAGGGCTTCTTCCTGGGTCATTCCTAGAGCAGGAGCCGGACTTGGGCTGACACTGGGGCACCCTCGTAGCGGTCTCGGCCCCTGTGTGACCTCCCCACCGGCGGGATGTGGCGACTACGTCGGGCCGCCGTGGCCTGGTAAGTGCGGGCTCAGACCTAGCCCAGTTATTTCTGGGGCCTCTTGAAAGCGGAGTTATCCCATCACTATCTCCAGGATGTGCATATGACTCTCAGGCCAGGCCGAGGACGGTGGGAGAATTCCCGGATATTTTTGAAGACCCAGAGTGGCTAGACTGACCTGCGGTGCCGACTTCAGTACTGGCCCTTGTCTCTGCCCCTCTCCAACTCGAATATTCTGGACGCCTCTCAGTCTTGGCCCGTCTCTAGTGTCCTTTTGTTCCTGCCCTCGTGTCCTCAGTATTATATGTCTCTCTTTGCTGTTTTTTTTTGGTCATCTCTTTGCCCTGTTTGCTTCTACCCACGAATCACTCTTTCCTCATTTCTCTTAATTCTCACTGTCTTCTTTTTCTTTCATCTCCACGCCATCTGTGTATTGCACCTGCAGGTACTTCTTTGCTCTTCTCCTGGGTGAAGGGGGCCTCTGCCTCTTTCCCTAGGCCGCTGATTGGAGTCAGAACTAGAGCAGTGACGCACAAGGTGTCAGAGATGGTGATTAGAGATGACCTCTTCATAGCAGCTTTTTTTGAGACTTGCTTTTTGATGCAAAGCGGTGAATTTGGCACCACCTTTTTAATCACACTGTCATTGTTTTCCTGGGTGGTTTAATTCTAAATGGAAAATCTTAGATATCTTCTCATTTGTCAGGGTTACTATATGCATTTTGATGAGAATAATTTGATTTTACACAAAATTTTGTTGTTATATCCTTAGATACCTTCAAGTTTAGCTCATTGTTGCGGGCATTTGGTAAGAGTAATGTGCACTAAGCAAGATTGGGAAAACCTGGTTTTCCTAAATTAACTCAACCTCTACACACCTGTCTTGAATTTTTTCAAAACTTTTCATGTGTTGTATATAATTTATACTGTTTATAAGGAATGGAATCCATTTATTTTATGGAGGTTTACCGAAGTCCAAATGTAATACTTGATGACGTACAATAGTTACAGCGTTAGTCAATTAGAGTACTTGCACAGTTATTTTTAATCTCACGGAATTTTAATCTTTGAGTAAATTCACAGCCTTTAGTATTGAAGTAAGTTACTTACAACCTTTGTATTTCTACTCCTTAATACTTAATGGGAAACATATTTGATTTTCTTTAAATAAAAAGAGAAAAGACTGCAGAAAATAGCATTTGCTGTTGGAAAAATTAAAATGTATAGGAATAACTTTAAAAATTGAGTTTCAAAACAAACTGATTTATAACTGTTATTATTTCTTTATTCAATTGGATGTCGCTGAGTTAAGGTATTGCTAAAGTTACACGGACACTGTTGAGTCATCATTTGAAAATGTCTCATGCTGATAGCTCATTTTAATTACCTGAAGAAGTAGGGATGTGGAAAGCTTGAAGCCCCAAGCCCTGGAATTTGTCTTTTGCTATAGTTCCTTTGTATGTTGTGGAGGAATATAGTTAAATTTCTACTCTTCAACAGATGGTAACGTAAGCATTTTTTGACCTAGATATATAAATACATGTTCATGAACATATGAGAAGACCAGTGACCAACATTTATTTGGATGCAATCGATATTTGTGTTAAATTATTGGGGAAAAAATTAGGAAATGGTGTATTGGTTAAATGAGTTGGCAGATGAGCAAAAGAGTAGATGATTTCTGGGGGAAAACCTATTTTGCATCACATTATATATGTATTTTTGAGTCAGAATCTCACTCTGTCACCCAGGCATGATCACACTCATAGCAGCCTCAACTCCCTGGGCTCAGGGGATCCTTCCACCCCATCCTCCTGAGTAGCTGGGACTACAGGCACACATCACCACACCTGGCTAATGTTTTTTTTTTGTTTTTTTTTTGGTAGAGATGGGGTCTCACTATGTTGCTAAGCTGTTCTTGAATTCCTGGGCTCAAGCGATCCTTCTTATCCTCCCAAAGTGCTGAGATTACAGGCAAGAGCCACTGCACCTGGTCAGATTTTTAGTTTTGACTGAATATAGAATTCTAGCTGTAAAAGCATTGCTATATTTTATTTTAGCATCCTTTGTTGCTAATGAGAATTCTCATGACAACCTGATTTTTGTTTCATGTTTGTGGGTATTTTGTTTTCCCTTTATGGAAGCTTTTATGATCTTGACTTTTTCCTAAGTTTCTCCATGGTTTGTCCTGGTGTGGATTTTGTTTTGTTTTGCCACTCACTTGACTTAGCACTCGATGGGCCTTTCCCCCACCTTTCTTCATTTCTGGGAAAATTTTCCTATGTCTTTATTCTTTTCCTTTTTTCCTGGGTTTTTTTTCTTCTTCTTCTTTCTAGACGCTTGTTAGGTTAATGTTGACCCTCTTAGAATGAATGATCCTTTATGTTCAAGATTTCTAAAATATGATCTGTACCCTTTATCTTTTAAAAAAAGCATGCATGTACCCTAATATGTATATGTGCACACTTGTTTTTAAATTAAATGTCCCTGTACTAATTAATTGTTATAAGTGAATCCTAACATCTTAAAGGATAAGATACAAAAAATGCTGCATCTGGCAGCTTTGAAACTTTGTTCCTGAATCCCAGTGGAGAATTTTGTGCCTCCCATGGAATGCTTCCACCCCCATCTTCCCACCCCCTTTGGATACCATGTCTCTCCATCACTTTTCTCTTTGTGTTCTTCATTCTGGGGGATTTCCTTAATTCATTTTCTGGTCTTGCTATTTTTTTTTTATATTGTCTATCGCAACTTTATTTTTTGCAGGGGCCACCCAGCACTGCACATTGCAACTTTAAATTCCATGAACTTTTAAAAAATACTTATTAAACTCTTAAAGACATGTTTAATTCCATAAATTTTCTATTGTTCTTAGATTGCTATTTTTGAGTACCAACATTTAAGGTCTGTAATATTTTTAGGAATCCTCCTTAGACTACTGATTAGGGTTTCATATCTCTGCTTTTTCCAGGACTAATAATATTGTTTATCTTTGTCTTCATCTTAAGAGTTGCTGGTTTTTTTACAAGAGCCTGGTTATCTAATCATATTTAAACATGAAAGACTTAATGATTGTTGCAGATTCCTTTTGTGGGTTATCCCTGAATGAGAGGGCTGATTTAGCAAACTGTTTTAGGTGTCGGTGTATCAATTAGCAAGCATTATGGTGGGGCTTTTAGGGAGTGGGCAGATGATCTGAGCTTGTTACAAATGCCAATATTGGTGAAGGGGGTGCTCACTATGGGAAGTCTTCTTTCCCATTCAGACTTAGGAGGCTCCCTGGCAGTTTGCTAGCCTGGGGAGATTGCTGTTGTTAAATTCAGCTGTTTGATGGGATGGTGGATGACTGAAGCAGCCTTTTCTTATAGGGTGCTTTAATAAATCTCCATTTCTTCTCATCTTTTCACTCTCTTATCTATATCTTAGAAGGATCTTTACGTGCAAAATAGTCCTCTGAAGCCGTAGAAATAATTATTGAGGATGCCTTTCCAAGAAGTACTAAGATTAGCTTTGAGTCAGGTGTCTCCTCCAGGGGACTAACTGCAGAACATTTTACATGGTAGTTGCTGACCTGAAATACTAGGTACCATACTCTTTATTCTTGTTCCTGCTCCTCACTCATGATTATTGCTGCCATCGTTGTGGCAAAGGAATTTTAGGTATTTGGATGTAAAAGAGGGTGGAAATAATGAAAAGCAGAAGCATTTTAAGAAACTCAGTTCTGGAGTTTATCTAGTTTGATATATATATTTGGATTAACTCTTTCTAAAAAATGCAAATAACTTTTTGAGGGCTAAAGAGCTTTTGATTCATTCATACATTAGTGGAGGTTAGTGAAAATTAATATTGAAATGACATTTCTTGAGCATGTACTGTACTCTGCTGGCCATAGCTAGGTTGTTTCACCTGTTTTTTTGCAGTTTAATTCTCCCAATAACATATGTTCATTCAACAGATTTATTATTTATTTATGCATTTATTTTTTGAGTCAGAGTCTCAGTCTGTCATCCAGGCTGGAGTGCAGTGGCACAATCATGGCTCATCGCAGCCTCAAACTCCTGGGTTCAAGCAATCCTCCCATCTCAGCCTCCCAAAGTTCTGCGATTATAGGCATGAGCCACCGTCTCAACACATTTATTGAGTGTCTGTCATTTGTGAGACATTGGGTTAGACCTCGGAAATACAATGATAAGCAAAACTGATAGGACCTTGGCCTTTATGAGGACTGCAGTATACTGATAGAGACTACATTATTATTTAATACAAATTTTATAAGCACTGTGAAGACAAAGTACAAAGAGCCAAGAATTATATTGGGGGACTTGCATTATAATAAAGGCTCAAGTAGAGGAAGGAATGTTTAGGTGCAACTGAGCAATAGCAAGAGTTATATATTCAGTTGAGTCTGTCCAAGAATAGCAAGTATCATGGCCCTGAGGTAGCAGAGTCCAGGAACTGGATAAAAACTAGTACAGATGGAGTTCTGAGACAAGTGAGAGAGAGTTAGGGACCAGACTGTGCAGGAGGCTATCGACCAGGAATTTGGGTTTTGTTCTAAATGTTGGGGGAGCTGTTTAAGAGATTGACGCCAGTGAGTGACCGTGATCAGATTTGCATTCAGAATAGTGTTCTGAGGTCAGGTGTGGTGGCTTACACCTGTAATCCCAGCACTTTGGGAAGCTGAGGCCAGAGGATTTCTTTGAGCCCAGGAATTCAAAACCAACCTGGGCTATATAGTGAGGCCCTCATCACTACAAAAATCTGAATAAATTAGCTGAGCGTGGTGGCACACACCTGGAGTCCTAGCCTCTCGGGCCTGTAGTTCAGCTACTCTGGAGGCTGAGGCAGAAGGATCACCTAGGAGTTTGAGGCTGTGGTGAGCCATGGTCATGCCACTGCATTCCAGGCTGGGTGACAGAGTGAGACTCTGTATTCTTATGATGGATGAAGATGAGGAAGGTATCAAGAATGATCCCCGTGTCTGTGGCTTAGGTAACTGGATAGTTGCTTATGCCATTTCCTGAGATAGGGAATGCTGCAAGAGGGTCAGGGTTTTGGAGGGAGGGAGAGGAGAGATCATGCTTATGAACAGCTTAAATATGAGTTACTGTTTTGATATCTAAATGGTGATGTTGAATAGGCGTTAGACACAAGTGTCTGGAACTTAACTGTTTACATTATACATAAATTTGAGAAACATGGGTATGTAGATAGTAATGAAAGAAATGGGTGTAGCTAAGATTGTGTAGGGAGAGTGAGTAGGTTAGGTCTAAGTCTTGATGTGCTCCCAACATTTAAAATGTAGTTGAGGAGAGGGAGACTGAAAAGGAGTGGCACTGAGGTATAGATGAAACTAGAGACTGTCAAGGGAAGAGGAAGTTCTGACATCGAGGAAGTGTCAATGTTGTTAGATATTGCTGAGAGGACAGGTAAAACCAAAATTGAAAAAAAACGCCTATTGGAAGCTTTTGATGTTCTCAGTAAGAGCTGTTTCATTGAAGTGATAGAAAAGGAAGTCAGGTTGGTTTGGCTTTTAATAAAGTAGCTAGAGCAGGAAAATTGGGTATTTTTCTCTCTTTTAAGATGAGAGAGCTTTTGCCTTAACATTCCTGAAAGGACAGGAAGAAAGAAAATTCCAAACAGGGCTTGACTTTTAGTGGGAGGAGGAGCACTTACTGTAACCTTGCACAGGGGAGAAGAGAATGGGTGGAGATGCAGAGGGTGAACAGTTTTCATAGGAGGACGTTGAACTGTGCCCTTCTGGTAGCTTTCATTCTCTGTGAAATAGAGGGCAGGGTCTTCTGCTGAGAGTTGTGGAAGGTTAGAAGAGATGAGGGGAGTTAGAAGAGAGTAGAGAACATCAGAAATAGTCCTTGCAGGGAGCAGAAGAATGAACTGGTAAGAGAGATGACTTTGGATTGTTAGGTAATTTTGAGGACCCTGTCCAGTTGGGTGTGATTTTCTCCAGTAATGAGTTCTTCATTCCCCTGGGTGCAGGCAGAGAGAAAAGCAACAATTGGGTTCATCCAGAGTCTGTATTTTGCCAGATAAGTCAAACAAAAACTCACAGATCAAGGGACTCTAGAGTATTTGCAAAAGAGTTACTGCAGTGATGAACCAGATAATCTAAGGTGAATAAGTAAGTGACTAGATAAGGAGAAGACTAATCAGTTAGGAGAAGACAGAAGTATCAGAGAATGAGAAACTTATATTTGTGATTATTGGCAGTGACTCTCCAATACAGCTATGATGCTATTTTAAGATTTAAAAATTGAGGCTTTGGGAAATTCATAATTTACCCTTGACTGCACAGCTAGTAAAGCAGTGAAACTGATTGGAACCAAAGTTCATCCAACTCAAAAGTCTAAGTGGATGTAGGGTTTTAGTTGAAAGAAGTTTGAGCTAAATGTTGTGGCACCATTAGCAATTTTCCTAGCTGATTTGTCTCTCTAGTTTTTTACCTCTGTAAGTGATAACATTGGTCACACCAGGTAAAAGTTCGTACTGGTTATTAGTGACTCTCTTTACTTCACCCTGTGACTTTCCCCCATTCTGGTAACCACCTCTCCTTTTCCTTTCTCACTGCTGCCACCTCACTTTAGGCTTTTCTCTCTTATACCTGGGCAACTGAAGTAAGATTATCTTCTGCTCCCCTTCTGCTGTTTTTTAACCCAACATTGTCTTTAATTGTCTTCTTTGACTACTCTCTAACTAATCTTACTCTCCTCAGAAACTCTCAGGGGCTCCCTGTTGCCTACAGAAAAAAAGTTCAGACTCAGCCTGACATTCAGTGGCTCTGTCATTTGTCTTAGACACCTCTCCAGTTTACCTCCTGCTATGAACCTTCTGCACCAGCTCTGTGGGTCTCTTGCCCTTTTATTGGCTTATCTCTGTCCCTGTCTCCCTTTCTGGGATTTATTTTCCATTTTCCACTTAACTTTTAAGTTTTACTTTTTCTGGTAAGTTTTCACTGGTCACCTCAACTCTTAAGGATCAAACACTTTCCTCTGAACTCTTGTGCCACTTAACTGTCTCTACTGTTTGACATGGAAGCATTTGTTGTGTTACTGATTTTCACATGGGTATAATTGCTGGGGTGGAGACAGTTTTGAAGCTAAGATGAGGGATTTGCTTTTTATATATGCTGAGTTTGAGGTCAGGAGAATTTAATCTCTTGGTTAATAAAAAGGTATTCTGTGTCCCAGTCTTTCTTTTATTCCACAGCGTTGCTTAACGACTGACACTTTTATAAGATGGTAAAAATTATGATTAATCTTGGAGGCAGAGGTTTTAAAAAAAAGTACAGAATGTTTACCGACCTTTAAAGAGATAATAAATGTTTTTGTAACCAAGAGTGATATTTACATGTAGAATTACAAATGCGTAGTATGCCTGATTCCACAATTTGTATTTTCTCCCACTGTTAAATCCTGTTTCCCTCAGGTTTCCTGAGTTGGAGAATTTCTATAGTCTTGAATCACAGCAAGGCCTGGTGTCATCCTGAGGGTTTCAGAGGAGGTGACAGGTGCTCCAAAAGGCCACTTTAGCCTCCTATTTGGAACCACACATATTTATGCATCTGCTGCTTCCCACACTCTTGCCACTACAGTCTCTTGTGAAAAACATTTAGGCTTTACTCCCAAGCAGACCCTTGTTTCAACCCTTCTTCCACTATTTGCTGGTCATTCTACCTTAGGCCATAGTTTTTTGTTATTTAAAAAAAAAAAAAACAAGCCGGGCTCAGTGGCTTAGCCTGTAATCCCACACCTTGGGAGGGTGAGGTGAATGGATTGCCTGAGCCCGCGGATTCGAGACCCACCTGGGCAACTTGGTGAGACCTCATCTCTACAATATCAAAAAAGTAGCTGGGTGTGGTAGCGCGCGCCTGTAGTTCCAGCTACTTGGAAGGCTGAGGCGGAAGAATTGCTGGAGCCCAGCAGGTCGAGACTGCGGTGTCTGGGAGCGGCCACTGCCCTTCAGTCTGGGCAACAGAGTGAGACTCCAACTCAAAAAAAAAAAACAATTGTAGACTAAGGATACTCACTTTACTGGGTCTTTCTGAGAGTCAACAGCGGCATTTGTGAAAACATTCAGCATGATATCTGGTATTTACTAGGAATCAGTGCCCCTTTGCCACTACCATCCTTCTTCACAGCATTGTTTTTGGTATTCCTTGATTCCTGTTTTCTAAGAAGTTTCCAGTGCCATGTAATTCAATGAACTGATATTTTAAAACTACTTAGAATCAGGTGTGACCCACAGTAAGCAACTCTGAATGTGTGCTGTACAAGATCAGGCATGTGGTAGCTTTTGGTAACCTTTCATTCTCTGCAGATAGGAGAAGACTGTAAAGCTTGCACAGTTAACATGTAAATTTAGATTTTCTTCCCTTTTGAGCCTTTTTGCTGCTTTCATTTTTATGAGGAGTCAGGTAACTAAGGTGAGATTCATTAATTTCCTTAATGTCCATCCCTGGGGTATCTCAGGGTTGAGAGACATAGATGAGGGGGCAAAGAATGGATGCTCTAAGCTGTTGGAATTTTTGTGCTTGAAAGCAAAAGTTTGCATGTATTTTTGTTTACAGTGAATAACAGTTAGTAAAATAAGTCCCTAGCTTTTTCTCTCCAATTTCAATTCCTTGGTTCAAGATCATGTCCTACATTTAGAGTGTAGACTCTGGAGTCCCACAACCTAGGATTGAATCCCACTTTTTTTTTGTCTTGAGTTGGAGTCTCACTGTGTTACCCAGACTGGAGTGCAGTGGCACAATCACAGCTCACCATGTCCTCCACTTTCTGGGCGGGAGGATCTCAGCCTCCTGGGTAGCTAGGATACTACAGGTGCACTGTATCACACCTGGTTAATTTTTTTTTTTTTTTTTTTTTGTAGAGATGAGATCTAGCTATGTTTCCTAAGCTAATCTTGAACTAGGCTCGAGTGAGCCTCCTGCCTCGGCCTCCCAAAATGCTGAGATTACAGGCATGAGCCACCATGCTCGGCCTTACTTTTATTCTTTATATCAGTGTGACTGTGGGCAAATTATTTATGTATTTGTGCCACATTTTCCTTGCTTGTAAAATGGGGCTAGAGTAGTAACTTCTTCATAGGATTATTAGCAGGGTTAAATGAGATAGCACATGCTGCAACAGTGCCTGGCACATAGTAAATGATTAGTAAATGTGAACTAATGTATCATGTATTATGTTTGGTCACATGTGGTGTTGTTCCTTTAGTGTGTTGCTCCTTTTATATCATTTCCTTTGTGTTATTACCCTGTCTGATCTTTTTCCATGCCAATTTTTCTTTCAGTGAGGTCTGCCAATCCTTAGTGAAGCATAGCTCTGGAATGAAGGGAATCTTACCACTACAAAAATTGCATCTGGTTTCACGAAATAGTTATCATTCACATCATCCTACCTTGAAGCTTCAAAGACCCCAATTAAGGACATCATTTCAGCAGTTCTCTTCTCTAACTAAGCTTCCTTTACGTAAACTGAAACTTTTTCCAATTAAATATGGCTACCAGCCCCACAGAAATTTTTGGCCAGCAAGATTAGCTGCAAGACTCTTAAAACTTCGGTATCTTATACTAGGATCTGCTGTTGGGGGTGGCTATACAGCCAAAAAGGTGAGTTTAATTTTCCTACTAGTTTTCCAGTTATTCTGGCAAGATTATTTTAATTTTTTTATAGCTTAAGTCATTTTTCTTTAATGCAGTAGAATATAATTAGGTGTTTACACATTTTACTGTGTGTCTCTACCATGTGCTAGATTTTTTTAAATGATCCTAATAGGAAGATGACTTCTGAATCTTCGTTATAATTGTAGATTAAAATGACATAGTGGAAGGAACACTAGGCTGGTAATGAGAACACCTTGATTTGATTTTTAGCTTTGCCATTTAATAACACAGATGGGAAAGCTAGGTGGCATTCTCATACAAGCACTTCTTGGCATCTCTGGGACAAGAGGCAAGGTATTCTGTGTCCCAGTCTTTCTTTTATTCCACAGCATTGCTTAAAGCCAAATCATGAAACCTGTTTGAAATAGGAGTATATTCTGCCTTTTTATATTTTCCATATTTAGTAGAGGAATGTTTACATGTTTTATATGCATGCCTGCTAATTTGTTTTTAGAAGAGCTGAGGCCATTTAAAATTTTTTCTTGAAAGTTTTGAACATAATGCATTAACTATTAATGTGTTTTAATTAAATAAGTGTTTCTTTACTTTTTTTATGACATTAAGAGCATCCGATTGACATACTTTTTTTATCTTTTAGACTTTTGATCAGTGGAAGGATATGATACCTGACCTTAGTGACTATAAATGGATTGTGCCTGATATTGTGTGGGAAATTGATGAGTATATCGACCTTGGTTTGTATAATCAACATTAAAATACTTTTTAGGGTCATTTTTTTGCGAAAGTGAAATAGTTGTATTGAGACAGTTTCTTAACTTATATATCTAATATGTAGCTGTTTTATTTTAATGATAAAAATAATATGATATCAATGAAAAAAATTGTACAAAAAATTATCCAGTAGTCCATCACATTAACACAGCTGCCACTATCCTTAGGGAGTAATTTCTTTAATTGTCCTTATTATATGTATATGGTTATAGTTTAGTTTCCTTTTTAAAAACTGTATAGTTTTAGTGAACATACACTTTGGTATCTTTGCCACCTAACACATTTTTTCAGCATTTTTGTGCTGCCAAGTAGCCCTTCTAAATATCATTTTCAGTGTTACATAATGTTGTCCAGAATATATGTACCATATAGTGATCTACCTATCTACCTTCTTTTGATTGGATACCTTGGTTTCCTCTACTTTTTGTAGCCAAGTTCCTAAAGACTGTTAGTATTCCAAGTGATTTCTCCCCTTAGCCACTGTCCCCCTTTTCTTAAATTGTGTGTGTATATGTGTATATCTTTATATACCTATATATGTATTATATGCCTATATTATATACATATATATGTGTGTGTGTGTATATATATATATATATATATATATATTTCCAGCTAACTTTTTTATTTTATTTATTTTCTTGTAGAGATGAGGTCTCGCTGTGTTGCCCAGGCTAGTCTTGAACTCTTGGACTCACGTAGCCCTACTGCCTCAGCCTCCCAAAGTGTTGAGGTTACAGGCATGAGCCACCGCACCCAGCCAGAAAATAAAATGTATTTGATAGTTATGATTGCCAGTAATTGCTGGTGGTCTTCTTAAAAAAAAATTTTTTTTTGATGAAACTATTTTTTTCATTTTTTTAAAAACATTGTCTAATTTATAATCTTTGGTATATATGGAGGTGGAGTTCATCTCTACATTTACTTATTCACAGCACTTCTTTCTTGTTGTTATTGTTGAATTGAAGTCTCACTGTCTCCCAGACTGGAGTGCAGTGGCTTGCTTATGGCCACCGTAGCCTTCACCTGCTAGGCTCAAATGATCCTTCCTCCTCAGCCTTCCAAGTAGCTGGAGCTACAGGCGCACGCCACTACACCCAGCTAATTTTTTTACTTCATTGTAGAGATGAGGTCTCGTCAAGTTGCCCAGCTTGGTCTCGAACCCTGGGCTCAGGCAGTTTTTTTGTTGACAAAGGTTCTTTCAGGAAAAGTGCACGTTCAAATTGTTTTTCTAATATTCTTAAGAAGAGCTTTTCAACTTGATGCATTTGCCAGTACCACAGTGTAGTAACTGAGAGACTGATTCCAGATGTAGAATACCTGGGCTTGAACCCTGGCTCCCCCCATTTCCTTGCTGTTTGCCCCAGTTTCTCATGTTTAAATGGGGTTGATAATAGCAGATATGTTGTAGAGTCGCCATGAGTATTAAACAACTTAATACTATTAGACCTTAGAATAATATCTGACACATGTTTTCCCACCTCCTCCTCCCCACCCATCTCCACATGTTCTTATTTTGAGACTGTTTATATGTTTTTACCTTTTCCAGAGAAAATTAGAAAAGCCCTTCCTAATTCAGAAGACCTTGTAAAGTTAGCACCAGACTTTGACAAGATTGTTGAAAGCCTCAGCTTATTGAAGGACTTTTTCACCACAGGTAAGGAAGGACCTATTTGATATAATTAAAAATTTCAAGAATCACAGAGGAGAAATATGTC